>NC_135807.1:54933424-55177668 GCF_964213995.1 Mustelus asterias | reverse complement strand
GGAATCTACAACCGGGATTCTCCGATCTTGCATGCCTTGCTAACATTGCCAGTGAGAACAGAGAATTAGGCATTCAGCCTAATCTCCATTCACTGGTGCGGGACCAGAGAATTTCAGCTGCGGGCGAGGTCGGAGCATTGTGGCCGACAACAGTGGTTTCCTGTATTCTACATTTTTCACTGTTATTTCTGGTCTGTTTGGGCTGACGCTGAAAATCACTTGGTGATACCATACGTCCCATTTTTCAGGATATTCCTTTCAGTTTATTAACTTGGAGCAATTGTAACCTGCCTCCCCCCCACACCCCCCCCCCCCCCCCCCCCCCCGCCACCCCCAGTCGGAAATCCGCCGAAACTGGAATTTTTTACCTCATGATTTTACTTTTCATGGAAGTCAATGTTGTAAAAAACAGGTGGAGTATGAAATGGATGGACAATATAATCATCTGAATTTCTTGCTGGGTCAGCTCGGTAAAAATTGCCTCATTGTGCCCATAAGACAAGTGCCCTCTTGCTCTCTCTCTCCAGTTTCTCTTTTCCTTGGTTTACTTGAATTACTATTTTCTATTTAAAATGCAAAAATTAGCAGTGAGTGAAAGCAGAAGGACCCCAATCCTGGTTAAAACTGTGGAGGCGTCAAAAATCTGTGCCAGTTCCATTTTGGCTACAAATAAAATATAATTCATGTCATTCAACAGAGAATATATTTCTTTTAAATTTTTTAACGTCTTGACGTCTTTGTTCTTGGCGATCAAATCGACATGAATTTCAACAAATAACTAGAACGCTGGAGTCAATTCAGAATTCTTAGATTTGGAGATATTCCTACCAATACTCTCCTAAAGGTCCTGATATATGTTCTGGTGTGGAGACAGATTGTCCGTCTTGCTTCTTTTATGCATCAGCCTAAACAGTTAAGGGGCAAACTTAGGCTTGGCGGCACCAGTTTTCTGGGTGCTGCGAGAGTGCTGTTAAGGTTCCAAAATTGTATCCATGCCACAGTTCTAATGTGAAGCATGCAGGGTGCCATCTGGTAAATGCGTTAGCATGCATGTGTTTAACGTCTGCTGCAAATATGCAAAACAAGCAGGGCATAACATCAATCTATGTGAAGTGTAGGTTTGAGGCCATTGCTATCATATTTGGAACTGTGCATTCCAGCTGATTCGCTCTCCTAATCTCATTCAGATGAACACAAGCTAAACTGTATGATCTCCCATCAGTGCTATTTAAAGGATTCATCAACTATTTACAGGCTAGTAGATGGCTGATTTATTTTGGCTGTTGCTACAATGCTACATATTTGCAAAGCTGTTTCACCTTTCAAAAGTCTACAAGGAATGTTGTATCTGGCTCTAAAGTAGGTTTTGCGACTTCAAGGCCAGACTGACTAGCTGCTCCCAGACATTGGGTGCACACATAAGCCGTCTTCTTAGAACTGAAGCTGATTGGAAGAATGAGGAGAAGTCATGCAGAGTAGGACAAGCTGCTAGAAATTGGAGGAGAAGAAAGAGGTGAAAGTCTTTCAACAGGAGACCATATGGTGTTCAGGGAGCCATTCTCCTACTTGAACCTCAGAAATGTCAAATGTTTGAGATGTATCTAATATGCTTGATACTGAAATCTGCTGGTTGCTGTAGCCATAACTGCAAGCTCAGAGTCATACAAAGACCACATTGCCAATGGCTGTGAAAGTGACCTAGGTTATGAACTTTGAGACTGTCCAGTTTCAGTTGGTGCTAAAGGTATTGGTAAAGTCTTGCAATTTGCACTACTGTTGCGCTGAGGTTCTCTATTCAAAGAACGATAATTTAATTCCCAGTTGCAAAGACAGAAGCAAGCAGAACATGTATGCAAGTTTGCAGGGTTACCCGTAGTGAAGGGTGCCATTGACTGACTGTATGCTCCTTTCTTTGCTAGGGTTTCATGTCATCTATGCCATGTACTGGAACTGAAAGGAATTCCACTCCCTCAACATTCAGCTGGCATCTGACATTAGGAAGTTATGCATCAGGCCTGTAACCTGGCAGCAATCCTGATGCATTTGATCTGTGGCAGCCTGCTGTGCTAGCTCCATTTCAGCCACCATGCCAAACCAAAGGGCATCTACTGCGTGACCTGGTTCACAACCCATGCACATGTGGCATGCATACGATGAGGGCCATGCTACTACCAGAATTATGATGGAGCAGACCATCAGCACTTTGAAGCAACAGATTCAGAAACCCTGTAGAAACCCTGCAGTGTTTGATGAGTGGGTCTCAGTATTTGTGGTGGTGTCCTACATGCCAAACAACTGGACTGTTATGAGGGAGAAGCCCTAGCCACCACCTATTAACTGAGAAGATGAAGAGCAGCAGCTACAGGAAGAGAAGGAGAAATAGGAAGAGAGGAGGAAGAGAAGGAAGAAGTTAGGAATAGAATAAGCCATGCAGCCCCTCTAGTCTGTTCTGTACTTTAATCAGATTATGGCTGATCTATGACCTAATTCCATATATCCTCCTTTGCCCCTTAATGAGTTGGTTTAATGAAAACCTATCAAATTAGATTTAAAATTAACAATTGATTTAGCATAATTGTCTTTTGCAGAAGAGAGTTCCAAACTTCTACCCACTTTGGTGAGTAGAAGTCTCCATTTTCATTGCAGAAAAGCAGTGGTATCACCACTGCCACTTTGCCAGTATTCTT
The DNA here is from genome assembly GCF_964213995.1 of Mustelus asterias. Lineage (NCBI taxonomy): Eukaryota > Metazoa > Chordata > Chondrichthyes > Carcharhiniformes > Triakidae > Mustelus > Mustelus asterias. The sequence goes on along the minus strand of NC_135807.1, from coordinate 55,174,981 downwards.
GCTGTTGCCTTCAAGCCAACTGGCCCTGACTGCAGCCACCATGTTGAGATGCTGCAGCTGAATCTTAGACCTCTAGGCCCAGGGCTGCATAACATCATAGAATCATAGAATCCCTACAGTGCAGAAGGAGGCCATTTGGCCCATCGAGTCTGCACCGACCATAATCCCACTCAGGCCCTATCCTCTAACTCCATGTATTTACCCTGACACTAAGGGAGAATTTTACACGGCCCATCAACCTAACCCGCACATATCATAGCTACCTAGTTTGGGTATATTTGGTTCAATAGTCACACAGTTGAAGGTCTATGCTATCCATCATGATCTAAGTCTAGCCCATATTGTTGAGTGATTTCAAGACTGTAAGTTTTGCTGTTTAGAATCATAGAATCATAGTATCCACACAGGAGGAGGCCATTCAGCCCACCAAGCGTGCACTGACAACAAATCACCCAGGCCCTATCCCCATAACCTCGAGGCAGTGTCTATCGCTGAAAAGATTAGGTGAAAAGCAAGCCCAGAGGCAATGACCATCACCTAAAAGAGCTGACAAGTGAAGATCCAGAGAATGTAACCACTGTGTAAAAGAGCAGACAAAAAGTGGATACCTGTGGATTGGGGGGGTTAAGAGGAAATATTGAGGCTTGGTCTGAATCCATTGGAGTTTAGAAGAATGAGAATAATCTTACTGTTTCGCCTTGTGGAAGAGACTAGAACTGGGAGATACAGTTTAAAAATAAGGGACCTTCCATTTAAGAATGACCCTCTCAGAGGGACATGGGTCTTTGGAACTTTCTTCTCCTGAGTCCGGTGAAGGCAGGGTCATTGAATATTTTTGAGGCAGAGGTAGATAGATTCTTGACTAATAAGAGGGTCAAAGGTTATCAAGTGTAGATGGAATGTAGAATTGAAAACACAATCAGATCAGCCAGGATCTTATTGAGTGGCGGAGCAGGCTCGAGTTGCCGAGTGGCCTACTTCTGCTCCCAATCTCAATGGTCGTATGTATGTTTGTATGACCTTGCCAGGCAGTAAATTGCCATGTGAAGTATCCTTGCCCTGTGCCCTGGCTGCAGCCAATTCTGCTCGCTAACTCACCCTGTGCAGATTGCATCATAACGCTATCCTCCAACACATGTGCAGTGTCAGGACCTGAGCTGGTGGCTGCGAGTGTGACATTAAGTGACATTGTGCCTTCATTTTTATGTATCTGAAAGGAAAAAGGGAGGGATTTTCCAATCCCGCCATGGGCAGGACTGGAAAACCTGGCTAATGGTTGAGTTATGGTGGGTGAAGAAGAGAAATTAAGAAGTGTGTGATTGACCTTCTGCAGCTGGTGAGCCAAAAAGAGATTGTGGGAGGAAGGGGAAGAGGGATCTGAGGAGGAGAATTGGGTATGAGGATTCTATCGTCATCAATAGCTTCAACATTGCTGCTGGCCATCAGCAATGGCCTTCCCTTTCATGACTGGCACCTTTTCCCCCATTAGACTTACAAAGTGAAGGCATATCTCTCCCGCTCTGGTTAGTTCCTGCCCCCTCCAGTTTTGTCACATCTTCTCCTTTAAGAGAAGGGGAGATGTGGGGTGGAATCTATTTGGGTGATGTGGCTGTCATGCTTGAACAGCTGGCAGTGTGTGCAAGCTGTGAGATATGTGGGTGTGGGGCTTGCAGCAGTGCTAAGTGTGTGAGGGTGAGATGAAGACTGGAATTTTACCGTCCTGCCTGACATGGGAATCATCGCGGACGGGGTGTGGGGGTGTGGGGGTGGGGGGGGGGGGGCGGAGTGGGGGGGGTGGTGTGGGGAGGGCAGACCATGCAAAGGTCCATTGCCCTCGAGTGGGATTTTCTGGCCTTGGGGCAAGCACAGCTGGAAAAGCCCACCTGAAGTGTCTGAATGTTAGGTAAGAAAACTGATTGATAGCGATTGTTATATGGTTCCGGTCAATTGAGCAGGGGCTGAGGCTAGTGGTGGCATTGGTGGGATGTGGCATTTAACGACCTTGAGGAATCTAATTGATGATTAAATCATTTGTGGCACTGCATCCCTGGTCCTGGCAACTATCTGCTCACACTGTCTTCTCAACATGTGTCTGGTCCTGCTCCCTGCTGCAGATCTTATCTCATTGCTACCTCCTTCACCAAGATGCCTTGGTCGTGCTCTATTCAATGATCAATGTTATTTATTACACAGCACAATTATGACCGATGTCAGCAGCTCCAGCAGCCACAAGACACTTTCCCTTTAAGAAGTGTGGGTTAGAATTAAGCAGTGTAGCTTTAAGAAGTTATCGAAAATTACAATATTGACTCCCTGCTGATTTGTACAGCCAATGAACAGCATGCTTACTGGTGGTTGCACACAGCTATCATGATAGTGAGGCGGCAGTATGAAGATGATGTCTGCACTGCATTGAATAGTCAATGGAACAATGGTCTTGTGGTGCAGTGATAGTTTAAAGTTTAAGTTTATTTACTCGTGTCACAACTAGGCTTACATTAACACTGCAATAAAATTACTGTGAAAATCCCCTAGTAGCCACACTCCGGTGCCTGTTCGGGTACATTGGGGGAGAATTTAGCATGGCCAACGCACCTAATCAGCATGTCTTTTGGACTGTGAGAGGAAACCGGAGCATCCAGAAAAAACCCACGCAGAAATGCAGAGAACGTGCAGACTCCGCACAGGCCAGGAATCGAACCCGGGTCCCTGGGTTTGTGAGGCAGCAGTGCTAACCACTGTGCCACCATGCTGCCTGATAGTGTCTCTACCTTTGGACTGGAACATGTGGGGTCAAAACCCCACATATTCTGCTCCCAATCTCAATGTTTGTATGTATGTCTGTATGACCTTGCCATCCAGTAAGCTGCCACGTGAAGTATCCTTGCTCTGTGCCCTGGCTGCAGCCAATTCTGCTCACTAACTCACCTGTGCAGATTGCATCATAACGCTATCCTCCAACACATGTGCAGTGTCAGGACCTGAGCTGGTGGCTGCGAGTGTGACCTTAAATGAATTTGTATCTTCATTTTTATGTATCTGAAAGGAAAAAGGGAGGGATTTTCCAATTCCACAATGGGCAGGACTGGAAAACCTGGCTAATGGTTGAGTTATGGTGGGTGAAGAAGAGCCTGGACTTGTTGGCCATGGAATGTTTATGACCCAGTTTGATGGATTGCTAGCCTGGGAATTCCTCCAGCACCTTCCACTATTCCCCAAAGGGGAATAGTGTGTGTGACAATATGCTTTAAAAGAGAGGGAATTGTGTATTGTTTTTGGGCACTAACCAATGTATAGTCCTTTGTATCTGCAGGTTAATTGACCAAACACAATATCACAGGCAAGCTTGACCCTGTCTTCCTATCCACAAATAAGCTCAGCCAGAATTCTCCCAAAAACATTCTAAGTGCCAAATTTGCATAAAAACTGGAGTAAATCCCACTGGTTTTTTAAGCTGGATTTTCAAAATGAATCTCCCATACTCTGTGCTCATGATAAAAATCCGGGGGCGGGGCCTATTCCCCCTGGAGAGGCTGGCAGCATAGCGCTGAGCGGGCCACTGAGCATGCGCCAATCTGTCCGAGCAGAGATCGGCCCATGCGCAGTAGTCCCACACTGCTGGCTTTCTGATTGCTGGCCAGCTCAATCGCTGGCCAGCCCCGCGACCCCGCAATGCTGCCCCTCCAGGCCCCCTCACCTCCCGATCACTGACTTTCCAGACATCGCTGGGTCAGTCCCAAACCCCCTCCCAACGCCTTAATCTCACCCCCGATAGTCCTGATCCCCCAATCCACTCCCTGCTGTCCCAAACCCCCTTCCCGGACCCCCTCCCCCTGCAGGCCAACCCCGCCTCCCCCCTCCCGCACCCCCCGCACCCGGATGGCCAACCTCAATCGCTGTCCACCTTCCATCTGTCAGTGATCCCAAGTGCAGAATGACAGCAGGACCTCCCCACCCTTACCGATCTCCCCCCACAGGCCCCCTCCCCAATAGACCCTGTGTGGTGATATAAACAGGGCCTAGTTTTAAGGCTGATAAAATTGGATATCCTAAATTAAAGAATTAGGCACATGGAAATCAAACACAGTCAAACCGCAGGCAGGCCAATTGTACAATACACAAATGTGTCTGGGCCTGACCCATCAACCACCCATCAAAGGTCGTTACACTCTACTTGAGACTTAGCAGGAGATCATGGCACCTCATTGAAATGCATCGGTCTATTGTTAGAAGCCCAGATCGGGCCAGACTTTCTGTCACCAAGAGATCCTGTAGAAACCTTACCTGATAACAAGCTTAACAACATGGAGATGAACACCTGGGGGGCGGACCCTGGTGTCCTGTCAAGCAGACATCAAGAAACCCACTGGGTATTGGAACCCCCTCCTGGGACCTCATTGGCCAGAAGCCAGAGAAGTTTCTGGAAAGGCAAGCAGGCTGGGGATAAAGGGACACACTCAGAGGCACACAGGAGCGAAGACTCGACAGGGGAGACAGCCGTAACCATTCGGAAGACTGACCAGACAAGGAAGGAAGGAAGAAGCGGCCATCGAGACTCACCTTCGTGACAACAGACCAGAGGGACTCAGAGAATCGGGCCTGCAGTTTAACCAAGCCATCTTTACGGGTAGTATACTTGAATCTGCTGGGGTATCCTCTTGTTTTATGTGGGTAATTTAAGGGTTAATAGTGTTATTATGAATAAACTTGTTGAACCTTTACTTGTGTTTGTCCTTTGTCCACCTTGCAAATAAGGGCACCGGGGTAAAACCTTGGAGTAAGTAAACTGGTTGAAAGTATCTGAGATTAACAGGTACAGCACCTGCTCCCTCTGGCCCTGCCCCGTTGGCAGTGTCCGATGCCCGGTGGTCAGTGCCAAGGTGTACCCTGGGCATTGCCACTTTGCCCCTTGGGCAATGTGACAATGCCCAGGGGGCACTCAGCCCCTTACTCCTGGGGACCCTCCATGGTCTCCCTTCACTCTAGCAGGGTCGGGCTGTCACTCCCCGTTAGTGAGGAGCTGTTGTAAATCCCGCTGGGTGAACCACTCCTGGCCGGGGGAGGGGTTGAGGCGGGGGCGGTGGTGTGTGGGAGAGGCTAGCGGGCCCAGAGACTTCATTTTAATCAGCTCAGTGCTGATTCCTGACGTGGAGCTGACAATGCCAGAAATCCGGCTCGAGTAGTGCAGCGGGCTGAGAGAATCGCCCTTCCAATTGCAGCCTTTGAATACTGCCAGAGAACAGAAACCTTGGTTGATTTTCCCCTCCATAGCCCAGAGTCACTGTGACGGAAATAACCTCACTCTCATCCTAGCTGAAATGATCACAAATTGGGGGTCCAACTTGATCCCATGTGGTTCAGTACCAACACGACAGCATGCATTTATTCCATGAGTCAGGAGGAGAACATTCCGTAAGGTTTCAATTCTTCGGACATGCATTCCTAGAAAATTTGCAACTACTTTGGCAAATCTACTTCAAATTCTTCCTCTAGCTCTAGGATTAGAAAGAAATGGAATGATAATCAAAGAGCAACTAAATATTCTACATCAGACTACTTGCAGAATAAGGTATCCAGGGCACATCTTGTGCCAATGGGGAAAGAAAGGCTATCTGATGACTGATGGTTCAAAGTATAAATCAATGATGTAAATCATGAATACCTGAATGTTATTCAGAACAGTCTCCTTTTAACTTTAAGAAGGTCTCTGCAAGACGTTTTCATTCACTCAAGAAAATTTGAAGAATTTTTGAGAAATGTTTCAAGATCGTGCATTATAAATGATGAATCGTGTGTGTAGAAAATGTTGAACTTGAGTATGGTGGGGTTCTAGCATGTTTCATTTTATTTTTTAAGCTTCCTTGAACCTATTCTCCAGACGTGAAGCGTGTTAAAATGATGCGATTTAGAATTATGCTGAGACTAGGAGAAGTCCTATTCTGGTTGTTCCATGTAGCAACAAGAAAGGCATTCAAAACATTGTGATTTAATTGCAAATGACAACCAGCGACATTGGACTGAAATTAACCCGATGGGTTGTTGCCAGCACCAATGCATCCCTCCCATAAGACCATAAGACCATAAGACAAAGGAACAGAATTAGGCCACTCGGCCCATTGCGTCTGCTCTGCCATTCAATCATGGCTGATATTTTTCTCATCTCCAGTCTCCTGCCTTTGCCCCATAATCCCTGATCCCCCTATTAATCAAGAACCTATCTATCTCTGTCTTAAAGACACTCAATGACCTGGCCTCCACAGCCTTCTGCAGCAAAGAGTTCCACAGATTCATCACTCTCTGGCTGAAGAAATTCCTCCTCATCTCTGTTTTAAAGGATCGTCCTTTTAGTCTGAGGTTGCGCCCTCTGATTCTAATTTTTCCTACCAGTGGAAACATCCTCTCCACATCCACTCTATCTAGGCCTCGCAGTATCCTGTAAGTTTCAATAACATCCCCCCTCATTCTTCTAAACTCCAACGAGTACAGACCCAGAGTCCTCAATCGTTCCTCATATGACAAGTTCTTCATTCCAGGGATCATTGTTGTGAACCTCCTCTGGACCCTTTCCAAGGCCAGCACATCCTTCCTTAGATATGGGGCCCAAAACTGCTCACAATACTCCAAATGGGGTCTGACCAGAGCCTTATATAACCTCAGAAGTACATCCTTGCTCTTGTATTCTAGCCCTCTCGACATGAATGCTAACATTGCATTTGCCTTCCTAACTGCTGACTGAACCTGCACGTTAACCTTAAGTTTCCTGATGAGTTCAACACATTCTATGCCCGTTTTGAGCAGGAGGTCAGCGAGAGCATGCCCTCCACCTGGAAGCCTCGGATGAACCTGTATCTGAGGTCACCATCGCAGACGTCAGAGCAGCCTTCTCGAAGGATAACCCGTGGAAAGTGACTGGCCCGAATGGGGTACCCGGACGAGCACTCAGATCTTGCACAGACCAGCTGGCAGGGTATCCGCAGACATCTTCAACCTCTCTTTACAACAATCTGAGGTCCCTACCTGCTTCAAGAAGACGACAATCATCCTGGTACCAAAGAAAGGCCAGGCAGCGTGCCTTAATGACTATCGTCCGGTGGCTCTGACATCCATCATTATGAAGTGCTTTGAAAGGTTAGTCTTTGATTTGATTTGATTTATTATTGTCACATGTATTAACATACAGTGAAAAGTATTGTTTCTTGGGCGCTATACAGACAAAACATACCGTTCATAGAGAAGGAAACGAGAGAGTGCAGAATGTAGTGTTACAGTCATAGCTAGGGTGTAGAGAAAGATCAACTTAATGCAAGGTAAATCCATTCAAAAGTCTGACAGCAGCAGGGAAGAAGCTGTTCTTGAGGCAGTTGGTACGTGACCTCAGACTTTTGTATCTTTTTCCCGAAGGAAGAAGGTGGAAGAGAGAATGTCTAGGGTGCTTAGGGTCCTTAATTATGCTGGCTGCTTTGCCGAGGCAGCGGGAAGCATAGACAGAGCCAATGGATAGGAGGCTGGTTTGCATGATGGATTGGGCTACATTCACGACCTTTTGTAGTTCCTTGCGGTCTTGGGCAGCGCAGGAACCATACCAAGCTGTGATACAACCAGAAAGAATGCTTTCTATGGTGCATCTGTAAAAGTTGGTGAGAGTCGGAGCTGACATGCCAAATTTCCTTAGTCTTCTGAGAAAGTAGAGGTGTTGGTGGGTTTTCTTATCTATAGTGTCAGCATGGGGGACCAGGACAGGTTGTTGGTGATCTGGACACCTAAAAACTCGAAGCTCTCGACCCTTTCTACTTCGACCCCATTGATGTAGACAGTGGCATGTTCTCCTTTATGCTTCCTGAAGTTGATGATAATCTCCTTTGTTTTGTTAACATTGAGGGAGAGATTATTGTTGCTGCACCAGTTCACCAGATTCTCTCTCTCATTCCTGTACTCTGTCTCATCATTGTTTGAGATCTGACCCACCATGGTGGTGTCGTCAGCAAACTTGAAAATCGAATTGGAGGGGAATTTGGCCGCACAGTCATAGGTGTATAAGGAGTAGAGTAGGGGGCTGAGAACACAGCCTTGTGGGGCACCAGTGTTGAGGATGATCATGGAGGAGGTGTTGTTGCCTATCCTTACTGATTGTGGTCTGTGAGTTAGGAAGTTCAGGATCCAGTCGCAAAGGAAGGTGCCAAGGCCCAGGCCATAGACTTTGCAGATGAGATTCATGGGAATAATAGTGTTGAAGGCTGAGCTGTAGTCAATAAATAGAAGTCTGACATAGGTGTCTTGTTATCTCGGTGTTCCAGGGTTGAGTGCAGGGCCAGGAAGATAGTGTCTGCTGTGGACCTGTTGTGGAGATAGGCAAACTAAAGTGGATCCAGGTTGTTTGGGAGGCTGGAATTGATTCATGCCATGACTAGCCTTTTGAAGCACTTCATAACGATGGATGTCAGAGCCACCGGCTAATAGTCATTAAGGCACGCTGCTTGGCTTTTCTTAGGAACCGGGATGGCACGAATCAATTCCGGCCTCCAAGATTGTCTGGATCCACTATAGTTCGCCTACCACCACAACAGGTCCACAGCGGATCCCATCTCCCTGGCCCTGCACTCAACCCTGGAACACCTAGATAACATAGGATATGTCAGACTCCTATTAAGCAACTATAGCTCAGCCTTCAACACCATTATTCTAACGAAACTCATCTCCAAACTCCATGGCCTGGGGCTCGGCTCCTACTCTGCGACTGGATCCTGAACTTCCTAACCCACAGACCGCAATCAGTAACTGTCGTGAATGAAGCCCAGTCCATCACTCAAACCAGCCTCCCACCCATTGACACTGTTTACACTTCCCACTGCCTTGGAAAAGCAGCCAGCTTAATTAAGGACCCCATGACCCCGGGCATACTCTCTTCCATCTTCTTCCATCTGGAAAAAGTTACAAAAGTCTCAGGACATGTACCAACTGACTCAAGAACAGCTTCTTCCCTGCTGCTGTCAGACTTTTGAATGGACTTACCTCACATTAAGTTGATCTTTCTCTACACCCTAGCTATGACTGTAAAACTACAGTCTGCACTCTTTCCTTTCCTTCCCTATGTACTGTATGCTTTGTCTGTATAGCGTGCAAGAAACAATATTTTTCACTGTATACTAATTCACGTGACAATAATAAATCAAATCAACTCAATCAAATCAAATCAAATCAAATCAAATCAAATCAAAATAAATCAAATCAAATCAAATCAAAATAAATCAAATCAAATCAAATCAAATCAAGCAATCCTGACTTCGGGCAGAATTCTGGGTTGGGAATCCAGAAGTGACCAATGTGGGATGACTGACAGGGGCGGCCAACTAAGATGCCAGCCCTGGGCATCTTATCCATTTGACAGTATCGGGGGTTCCAGTGTGGAGAGGTCCAGCTGGTGGGTGAGGCAGCAGGGTTGCTTTCACTGTGTGACCAATGCCTGGCCACCACTGGGAGCAGCACTGGAATTACAGAGACACCTCCAGCGAGAGAGAAGCAGCTGCCATTGCAGCAGAGAAAGCATTAGCTGAGACATCATTCTCCAAGAACTGGCTGCAAGGTCTTGCTTGCTGACTGCTGAAAGGTCCCCTATGTGAATTACTGCCAACAAATAAAGCTCAACCCTCAAGTGAGTTGTAGCTCAGACCTTTTGCCTCTAATCCAATGACATGGTGGAAGGGGTGGGTGCCTGTGCACCATTGGGAAAGTACATTGCAGTGTGGAAAATTGCAGGGAAGTGGCACATCACCCTTCTTAATTGGATTTCTGCTGTTGCCGGGCAAGTTGCCATCGAATCTGTTAGTCAGTCTCTGGGAAAAGCACTTAGAGACGGGAACGAGTCAGGGAGCTGACCTGATGTGGGACTTTCCGAATTTCCTTGTGCCCCTGTTCTGAAACCATCTCTGTGGGTCAGGGATAATTCAGTCCATTCTTCCCCAGTTACTTCATAACTGTTAAACAGAACGTGTTGCTATTACTTTTTAAGAAAATAATAACTTAATTAATTTTAAGAGATTTTCTGATGTGATCTTTTTAATGATGCTTTTATGGATAACTTTTTGCTTCAATGTAGCAAATACAATAATATTCATTTGGGAACTAATTAGATTTCAACCCTTTTTGGAATAGCATAGATTTAGGACAATGGTTATCTCTTTGGTAAACACACACACACACCCATATATACACACACATCATTTCATGCCAAAGACAAACATTCTTGATGACAGCTAACTGACAAGAGTCATAATGAATAATGTGAACTCTTTGCTCACGGAGAATGTGATGCGGAACCTTATTTACATGAACATGCAGTATTAACATCATCTAATCCATCAATCCACATGGAGTTAACCTTATTGCATTATCTCATTAAAAATCCTACTTAAATTAGGCACACGTACACCAGATATTTTTAAACTGGTTTAATTTGACATGCTGGATCGTCATGAAAATAATCAATTATTAGCTGTATAAATGAATTATGGAATTTTGTCAAATTATTCTAGCCAAAGTTGTACTATTGGGAATCATTAACCAGTTGCATATGAATAACTGTAATTTTTAGTGTCTCACTTTCACCTTATGTCGAATCAAAGCCTCCTTATCTTTGATATAATTTGTTAAATAATAAATGATAAATTGATTACTGTATTTGTTGTGAGTTTTTTTTCCTTCTTTGAAATGTGAATGTGGTCATTGATGGTAAGGCCAGCATTTATTGTCTATCTTTAATTGTCCTTGAAAAGATTATGTTGGATTATCTTGCTACGGTCCATATAGTGAATGTGCTACAATACTGTTGGAAAAAGAGCTCCAGGATTTTTGGAGGTAGTGAAGGAACAGTATTATAATTCAAAACTAGAGTGGTGTGTCTTGGAGGGAAAATGGAGGTGATAGTGTTCCCATGCACTTATTCCAATTAGCTCTATGGCACAACATCCCTCTCCCCCGAGATCAACAGCGAGACCATTTTCAATAGAGTGTGAGCCGCCACTCAATGAAGATAGATACAGATGCTGTAATTCATCATCTCCAATGTGCTAGCTTATTCTTTGACTAAAATGGAAGAGTCTTTGAGGACCAGGATCTCAAACCCATGACTAAAGTCATGGTTTACTGGGCAGCAATGATCCTTGTGATCCTTTATGGTTTGGAGATTTAGACAGCCTACAGCAAGCACCTCAAAGCACTGCAGAAGTTCCACCCATAGAGCCTCCACAAGCTCCTCCAAATTCATTGGCAAGAAAGCAGCACTCTCTCCTGAACCAACACGTTCAGCATTGAGATGCTAATCACTTAAAACTAGCTCCATCTGGATAGGACATATTGTTCATATGTCTGACACTAGAGTTCCACAGTAATTTCCCTACTCAGGACTCAGTCACAGTAAGAGACCCCTAGGAGGACACCAGAAACCCTTTTAGGAATGTCCTCAATTCATCTCTGTATTTGTCAAACATCCCTGATGACTAAGGAAAATACTGGCCCATCTCTGTCCGAAATGGAGAAGGTTCACTCAGGAATTCACTGAACACATTGAGAGACTTCATTGGGAACATGCAGGGGTAAAGCTGAATCATGGAGAGAGCGCACAAGCTTCCGAACAACTCACCCATCCAACTCTTCAAGCACCATCTGCCCCACATATGGTAGAGACTGCAGATTGTGCATTGGACCACCCAGCAACCTCAGAACCCATCAAACCGGAATGGAAGTTATTCCTGAGCCTGGGGACTGCCTGAGAAGAAAAGGGAATCTGCTCTTGTCTTTCTAGGTGGTGGAGCTCAGGGATTCAGGAGGTACTGCTGAAGAAGCTGAAGAGATGTTCTGCATTGTTCCATGCTGATAATACACATGTAAGAAGGATTGTAGAGATAAGCCAGGGAACTACAGACCAATCAGTCTCATGATAGTTGTGGGGAAACTATTGAAGAAAATTCTGAAGGAGAGAATCTACCTCTACTTGGAGAGGCAAGTTTGATTAGGGATAGTCAGCATAGCTTTGTCAGAAGGAAGTCATGCCTAACAAATTAGATAGACTTTTATGAGGAGGTGACTATGTGTGTAGGTGAGGGTAGTGCAGAAGATGTACTTCATATGGATTTCAGCAAAGCCTTTGACAAGATCCCACAAGGAAGATTTATAAAGAAGGCAAAAGCACATGGGATACAGGGTAATTTGATAAGGATCCAGAATTGGCTTAGTTGTTGGTGACAGAGGATGATGACAAAATGCTGCTTTAGAGGCTGGAAGTCAGTGTCCAATGGCGTATCGCAGGGATCTGTGTTGGGTCCCCTATTATTCATAACTTATGTAAATGACATGGATGACTATATGGGGGAGTAGGATTAGTAAGTTTGCGGATGATACAAAGATTGGCCGGCTGGTTAACAGTGAGGCTGAGTGTCTTGGACTATAGATATAGATGGAATGGTCAAATGGGCAGATAAGTAGCAGATGGAATTCAACCCTGAAAAGTCTGAGATGATACACTTTGGACGGAGTGGTTTGACAAGGAAGTATCCATTGAGTGACATGACACTAGGAAGTTCTGCAAAACCAAGGGACTTGGCGTGTTTGTCCATAGGTTTCTGAGGGCGGAAGGACATGTTAATTGGTTCGTGAAAAAGGCATATGCAATAGTTCTTTATCAGTCAAGGCACAGGTTACAAAAGCAGGGAGGTCTTGTTAGAGTTATATAGAACTTTGGTGAGGCCACAGCTAGAGTACTGTGTGCACTTCACCAAATTATAAGAAGGATGTGATTGCAGTGGAAGGGATTGCAGAGGAGATTCACCAGGATGTTGCCTAGGCTGGAACATTTAAGTTATGAAGTGAGGTTGGATAAACTTGGGTTGTTTCCAAATAAACCTGTTGGACTTTAACCTGGTGTTGTTAAACTTCTTACATTGTTTCCGTTGGAGCAGAGAAGACGGAGGGGTGACCTGATTGAGGTGTACAAGATTCTGAGGGGCATTGACAAAGTGGACAGGGAACAGCTGCTCCCCTTAGTTGAAAGGTCAGTCATGAGGGGACATAGGGTCAAAATGAGAGGCAGGAGATTTAGGGGGGATGTGAGGAAAACCTTCTTTACCCAGAGGGTGGTGACGTTCTGGAATGTGCTGCCTGGGAGGGTGGTAGAAGAGGGTTGCCTCACATCCTTTAAGAAGTATCTGGATGAGCACATCATAACATTCAAGGCCAAGTACTGGTAAGTGGGATTAGGTAGGGAGGTCAGGTGTTTCTCACATGTTGGTGCAGATTCGATGGGCCGAAGGGCCTCTTCTGCACTGTGTGATTCTGCGATAATGTTGTAGCTCCTATGCTGTCTGTGGACAAAAAAGATTTTGACCTTGAGATGTTGAGTTACTATCGCTGAGCTGAATAAATCCACCATCTGCTGACCTTTCAAAAATGGAAAAGTCTGCAGATACTCAGGGGGCCAGACTCCACTGACATTTGTATCAAATTCACAAAATGGAACATCCAGAACTATCAATCCTTTCGGCCAGCTGCTAAGAAGAAGATGACAAGCCTATTATTCAATGCCACCTTCAATATTCTTCGAAATATCCAATAATTAGATCTCTTCCTGATATATTCTTTTCAAACTTTAAAGCCTATTTGAGTAACAGTTTATTTTTCTTTCAGTTTCTCTCTTTTCTCTTTGATGAGCCCCCAAGAAAAGGAATAGTTACTGGGTTCTCAGCGGGCCTCAGGGTTTCTGTGCATGTGTCAGTTGAAGAAAGGTCATACATGTGCAGCTGATGCACTTCCTCATCTTCAGGCTGGGTACTGGCCCTGCGCAAATGCAGTTATTTTTTCAATTTCTTCAAATCGGGAAATCAGTCCTGCATAGATGGAAGAGAAGTAAAGAGAAACTGCGCACAACTGGATGTCAGGTGAATTGAAGAGGAGCACCATTGCAGAGAAGGTGTCCCAGAGAGGAGTACATAGGGAGGGGGACAGGGAGACGGTCCCAGAAGAAGGTGCCAGGTAGGGACAAAGACAGGGATCAGAAATGGATCCCAGGAGACCATCATAGGGAAAGGGCAAAGACTGAGATCAGAAGTAGATCCCGTTGAACAAAACTGAGAGAAAGAAACAGAGCAATTGGCTCAAAGTTAAAGAGAAAGCTGCTGGGAACAGACCTGAAGGAAAATGGACTTGAGAGAAGGCAGAGAATCTGAAGAGGTAGTCAAAAGTAGGGGACTACTTATTGTGGGCCTTTGGAGTAGTGGTGTTCTGCTTGGAATGGCCAAATATCCAAAAGTGCGCTTGGAAGATGAAGATAACAGTACGTGGAGATCCAAGGAAAAGGAACACAAGAAGGTGAGATTGAAACCCTGGAGGTGGAAGATTTGCATGGAAGTTATGTTTGTGACGAGAATTCTAAGGTGAGCTCTTTGAGTACGGAGATTGTAAGCTCTTTGAGACTGGTTGGCACATGGTATAACAAGTGTTTTGGTGAGGGAAAGTTGCTGATGAGAAATCTATCGTTTAGTGGCATCTGTTACTCCATTTGGGGTGTGGTGTATCTAACTATAGTTTGCCTATTAGTTCACATGTAAACATAGGAATTAGGAGAGGAAATAGGGTAATTCAGCCCTTTGCACGTGCTCTGCCATTCAATCAGATCATGGCTGATCTCTCCTTGATCTCAAATCCACCTCGCCACCTGGTCCCCTTATCCCCTTTTTTATTAGAAATATATCTATCTCCTTCTTGAAACCATTCAACGATTCAGACTTCACCACACTATGGGGCAGCGAGTTCCACAAATTCACCCCCCTCTGCGAGAAGTAGTTCCTCCTCATCTCAGTTTTAAATATCTACTGCCTCTCAACCTATACATGTGAGATTGCTCCATAAGAGGAAACACTTGCTCTACATTTATACTATCAATCCCTTTTAAAATTTTATATACCTCAATCAGATTCCCTCTCATCCTTCTAAACTCCAGTGAGTACAAGCCCAAATTGTTTAATCTCTCCTCATACCTCAACCCTTTCATCCCTGGAATCAATCTGGTGAACCTCCTCTGAAATGCCTCCAATGCCGCATTTGGGTGGTCGGGTCTATAATGGGTTGGCTTGCGTCAGGCTGTGGGTTCAAATTGAGAGGTGGGGGTTGGGGATTCCTGTTCAGGTGGAGGGGGAGGCAGAGAGAAATACAGTAGGGGTTGGGTACTTGTTGGAGGTAAGAACAGAAAAGTGTCAAACATCTTCTTGGAATCTAGATATACCACATCCACAGGTACAACACTTCTCTACTTTTGTACCCCAGTCTGTTTGCAATAAATGCTAACATCCCATTTGCCTTTTTTATTATGTGCTACATCTGCATATCGACTTTCTTCGATTCATGAACATAGACACCCAGATCCCTCCGCCTGGACACATTTTGAATCTGCTTTCCATTTAAGCAATAATTTACCTTTCTATTTTTTTCTGCCAAAATGGATAATCTCACACTTATCCACATTAAACTCCATTTGCCAAATTTTGACCCATTCTCCTAGCCTAGCTATTTCCCTTTTTAAAATCTTTATATCCTCTGCACTGTCTGCTTTCCCAGCTATTTTAGTATCATCCGCAAATTTTGCTTTGTTACACTCTGTCCCCGCTTGCAGGTCATTTATATAGATTGCGAACTGTTGAAGTCTGAGGACTGATCCCTACGGCACCCTGCTAGTTACATTTCACCAGCCAGAGAAGTACCCATTTAACCCGACCCTCTGCTTTCTGTCATTCAGCCAATCCTCAATCCAATCTAGTACTCTACTCCCAATCCCCTGTGATCTCACCTTCTGGATCATTCTTTTATGCAGCACCTTGTCAAACATCTTCTTGGAGTCTAGATATACCACATCCACAGGTTCCCCAGTATCCACTTTGCTGGTTATGTCCTCAAAGAACTTAAGCAGTTTGTTAAGCATGCTTACCCATCATAAAAGCATGCTGACAATGGTGGATTGAACTTGGTCTTTCCAAATATTCAGCCATCTCCTCTTTAATGATTGATTCCAGCAGCTTCCCCACCACAGAAGTCAAGCTAACCGGCCTATAGTATCCGACTTTTTGCCTCTCTCACTTTTGAATAGGGGCATCACATTAGTGTGTTTCCAATCTATATCAAAATTACCCTGAATATTAAATTCTAGGATAGATGTTATATGTTGTGTTATATTTGTATGTTTCTGTAAAGGTATATAAAGGAAGGTAAAGCTATGATTGGAGTGAAGGAATAGTGTGATTTGAATTATCTGTTAGGGCTTGTATTGAAATCTTTCCAATCTTTTTGTCTGATGTAATATAGTGAAAATGATGATTTAGGTTCATTCAATTTTTGGCGTCATGATTGCCTTCAGAGGGCTCATCTGAATTCTAATTATGAATGTAGAGATGCTCATGAGAAGGCAGTGGCATAGAACTATTGGCACTGGACTAGTAATGCAGAAACCCAGGGTCATGCTCTGGGTGCCCGAGTCCAAGTCCCAACAGTAGATGGGTGAAATTTGAATTCAATGTATTGATGACTATGAAACCATTGTTGATTGTCATAAAAATCGATTTGGTTCACTAATTTGAAATCTGCCATCCTTACCCAGTGACTCCAGATCCAAAACAATGCGGTTGACTCTTAAAAAATGCCCTCTGAAATGGCCTCGAAAGCCACTTAGTTCAGGGACAATTAGGGATGGGGAATAAATGCTAGCCCACCCAACAAAGCTCACATCCCATGAAAGAATGAAGAAAAGGTCAAAATGGAAAGGTTTTTGGGCATGGCTGCAGCACTGATAGAATTGCTTGGTATATTACATCAAGAGAAAGGGAAGAACTACTAGAATTTTTCACGTTCCTTAATATTGTTACATCGTTCTATTAAGAGCTTTGGAAGGATTCAATCCCCACTGAGCAACCAACTAACATCGCCTACTGAGGTTCCAGACATGATTCTGCTCTGCCATCATTAGTATGGCAGCTTACAACTCCATTTACCCACACATGTAGATGTGACCCCTTCTCACATTCTGGGGATGGGTTCATTCATGTGGTCAGAGCAGGACATCTGTGCCAACATTGGGCACTTGAAAGGCAAATATCCCAATATTTCTATTTATTTATTAGTGTCATAAGTAGGCTTACATTAACACTGCAATGAAAATCCCCTAGCCGCTATATTCCAGCACCTGTTTGGATACACTGAGAGAGAATTTTAGCATGGGCAATGCACCTAACCAGCACATCTTTTGGATTGAGGGAGAAAACCAGAGGAAACCCATGCAGACACAGGGAGAAAGTGCAGACTCTGCACAGACAGTGACCCAAGCTGGGAATTGAACCTGGGTCCCTGATGCTGTGAAGCAACAACAGTGCGAACCACTGTGCTACTGTGTCCCCAGCGCTCTTTGAAATGTGGAGCGATTGTGCATCATTCTACCAGAGACCAACCTAAGCCCTTCTGGGGCAGATCGAAAGATTCTACAAAAATAACTCTGGGTACTTCAGTAAGGCCTTTGACAAGGTCCCTCATGGCAGACTGGTGCAGAAGGTGAAGTTGCATGGGATCAGAGGTGAGCTGGCAAGGTGGACACAAAACTGGCTCAGTCAAAGAAGACAGACGGTAGCAGTAGAAGGGTGCATTTCTGAATGGAGGGCTGTGACAAGTGGTGTTCCTCAGGGATCAGTGCTGAAACCTTTGCTGTTTGTAATATATATATAAATGATTTGGAAGACAATGTAACTGGTTGAATTAGTAAGTTTGTGGACGCCACAAAGGTTGGTGGATTTGCGGATAGCGATGAGGACCATCAGAGGATACAGCAGGATATAGATCAGTTGGAGACATGGGCGGATGGAGATAAATCTGGACAAATGTGACATAATGCATTTTGGATGGTCTAATACAGATAGGAAATATACTGTAAATGGCAGAACCCTTAAAAGCATTGATAGGCAAAGGGATCTGGGTGTACAGGTACACAGGTCACTGAAAGTGGCAACGAAGGTGAAGAAGGTAGTCAAGAAGGCATACAGCATGCTTCCCTTCATCGGCCGGGGCATTGAGTTTAAAAATTGGCAAGTCATGCTGCAGCTTTATAGAATCTTAGTTAGGCCACACTTGGAACATAATGTTCAATTCTGGTCGATACACTGCCAGAAGGATGTGGAGGCTTTGGAGAGGGTACAGAAAAGATTTATCAGGATGTTGCCTGGTATGGAGGGCATTAGCTATGAGGAGAGGTTGGAAAAACTTGGTTTGTTCTCACTGGAGCGACGGAGGTTGAGGGGAGACCTGATAGAAGTCTACAAGATTATGAGGGGCATGGAAAGAGTGGATAGTCAGAAGCTTTTTCCCAGGGTAGAAGAGTCAATTACTAGGGGGCATAGGTTTAAGGTGCAAGGGGCAAGGTTTAAAGGAAATGTACGAGGCAGATTTTTTACACAGAGGGTGGTGGGTGCCTGGAGCTCGTTTTTGTTCTATCAAATGTTTATTAAATGCATTATATGCATGAAAAACTGAATGATTTCTGTCATCAGTGCTGAGTTGAAATTTTTACAGGATATTTCAGCTTTGGTTCTTTATCAGCTTAAGTTGAAATGAACCAAATGGCGGGGATATCAGAGGCAGTAACTGGCTCTTTGTTCACTCAGAACTTGTAGACAATCTGAGATGAGGCAGTGACTCATCATATTCTGGCCAAATTTTCATCTGGTATTTAAGTCAAAAAGCTAACTACAAAAAGCAAAATAGCACCTGAGAAAAGACATATTGGCCCATGAGGTGGTGCAGTGTGTGTGTGGTGACCCACTGTAATTACATGTGTATGCCTGGACACACCCGTGTTGCACCTGGCCCGAGACTCCTCCCTTTCCACCTGAGACTCCTCCCTTTCCACCTGAGCGAGGTATAAAGGTGATGGTTCCTCCTCCTTGCCTCAGTCTGGGCCAAGTTAGTTACAAGGGTGTGCTCCAGTTCTTTGCGAATAAAAGCCTGTTATTTCACTTACTCGCTGGAGTCCTCGTATCGTAATTGATAGTGCATCAATTTTAATCGCAAAGAAAAAAACCAGAATGGAGCAACTTCTAAAGCCCGATAAATTAAATCTGGATCCGCAAGCTGTGGGAGCTGCCAACAGCTTCAATCACTGGCTGAAGTGCTTTGAAGCCTTCCTCGAAGCCTCCACTGCCATCCAGTCTGATTCAGATAAGCTGCACGTGCTCCACGCCCGGGTAAGCGACGCGGTTTATGCCACCATCAGTGACGCAGAGACGTACAGGGACGCGCTAGAGCTCCTAAAGAGCCAGTACAGTAAACGGACAAGTGAAGTCTACGCCAGGCACCTTCTGGCTACCCGAAGACAGCGGCCGAGAGAATCAAGCGCACAGTTTCTCCGCGAGCTACGGGTACTCGGCAGGGCCGAGGACTTAATCCGCGATGCCTACATTACGGGCATCGCATCCAACTACTTTCGGCAGCGACTGCAAGAGCAAGGTGGGCTAGATCTACCAAAAACTGTGACACTCGCTCAATCCCTAGAAGTGGCCTCCCGTAACCTCGAGGCGTACACACCCGACCACGCGGCGACATCGTGGGCCTCACGGCCACTACCACCCCAGTATCTAGGAGGGCCACACAGCGCCCCACCAACGACTTGACTGCTGCGGCTGTTACAGGCCCGAAGTGCTATTTTTGCGGTCTGGGGAAGCACCCCCGACAATGCTGCCCGGCAAGGGAAGTGTTCTGCTCTGGGTGCGGAAAGAAAGGCCACTACGCTAAAGTCTGCAGGGCAAAGTCGTCCTCGAAGCCAAACAGCGCAGCGTGTGACCCGAGGGAACTGCAAATTCAAACGCCATCAGCCGCGTGTGAGTCAAGGGAGCCGCCATGTTGGACGCCATCAAACACGTGTGAGTCAAGGGAGCTGCCATTTTGGACGCTATCGGCCACATGGGAGTCAAGGGAGCCGCCATTTTGGATGCCGTCGGCTGCGTGCAAGACAAGGGAGCCACCATTTTGGACGCCGGTCGATCATTCTCCAGGACCCACGGTGGCAGCGGTCCAGCTAGACCAGTCTCGTCCGCATTAACTCGCCAGGTTCATGATGGACATCCAGGTAAATGGCCACGTGGGAAATTGTTTGTTTGACTGCGGGAGTACGGAGAGTTTCGTCCATCCCGACACAGTGCGCCGCTACACCCTTTCTGTGCGGCCAGTCAAACAAAGCATTTCCTTGGCCTCAAAGTCCCGCTTGGTGGATGTCCTCGGGTACTGTGTGGTGACCCTTATGGTTCGGGGGACCGAGTACGAAAATTTTAAGCTCCTGGTGCTGCCACACCTCTGCGCTCCCGTACTCCTAGGGCTCGATTTCCTGACCTATCTTAGGAGTGTCACGTTGCAGTACAACGGGCGTCGTTCCCCGATCTCCATCTGCAACCCACAGTTCCTAGACTGCCCACCGCGCACCACTTGCAGCCTTTCAACCCTCCAAGTCACCCCTCCCTCGCTATTCGAACACCTCACCCCCGAGTGTAAGCCCATTGCCACCAAGAGCAGATGGTACAATGCCTTCATTAGGTCCGTGGTCCGAGGTCCAGCGGCCCCTGAAGGAAGGGATCATTGAGGCTAGCACCAGCCGCTGGAGAGCGCAGGTGGTAGTGGTCAAAACTGGGGAGAAACACCGGATGGTCATCGATTACAGTCAGACCATCAACCGGTACACGCAGCTGGATGTGTATCCCCTTCTGCGCATATCCGACATGGTTAATCGGATTGCGCAATACCGGGTGTTCTCCACGATTGACCTCAAATTGGCCTACCACCAGCTCCCCATCTGCAAATATATGGCTTTCGAGGCAGATGGCTGCCTCTACCACTTTCTTAGGGCTCCCTTTGGCATCACCAATGGGGTCTCGGTCTTCCAGCGTGAAATGGACTAAATGGTAGACCAGAACGGGCTGCGGGCCACCTTCCCGTACCTGGATAACGTCACCGTCTGCGGCCATGATCAGCAGGACCACGACGCAAACCTCAATAAATTCCTTTGCACGGCCGCTCTCCTAAATCTGACCTACAATAAGGAGAAGTGTGTCTTCCACACTCACCGCCTCGCCATCCTGGGGTATGTAGTGGAGAACGGGGTCATCGGCCCCGATCCTGACCGCATGCGCCCCCTCATGGAACTTCCCCTTCCCACCAATCTCAAAGCACTGAGGAGATGCCTGGGCTTCTTCTCATACTACGCCCAGTGGGTCCCTAATTACGCGGATAAGGCCCGTCCGCTTATCAAATCCACCCTTTTTCCCCTGTCGGGAGAGGCCCGCTCGGCCTTCGACTGCATCAAAGCGGACATCGCGAAGGTCACGATGCACGCTGTGACGAGTCAATCCCCTTTCAGGTGAAGAGTGATGTGTCTGACTTCGCCCTGGCCGCCACCCTTAACCAGGCGGGCAGACCCGTAGCCTTCTTCTCACGAACCCTCCAAGGCTCGGAAATTCGACACTCCTCTGTCGAGAAGGAGGCTCAGGCCATCGTCGAAGCAGTGCGACACTGGCGCCACTACCTAGCTGGCCGACGGTTCACCTTGCTCACGGACCAACGTTTGGTGGCTTTTATGTTCAACAACGCGCAGAGGGGCAAGATTAAGAATGATAAGATACTGAGGTGGAGGATTGAGCTCTCCACCTACAATTATGATATCTTATACCGGCCCGGGAAGCTTAACGAGCCTTCGGACGCTCTGTCTCGCGGAACATGTGCCAGCGCACAAGTGAACCAACGACAGACTCTCCACAATTACCTCTGTCACGCCCGCGAGTCACCAGGCTCTACCACTTTATTAAGGCCCGTAACCTGCCCTATTCTGTTGAGGACGTCCGGTCTATAACCAGACACTGCCCGGTCTGTGCGGAGTGTAAGCCGCACTTCTATCGGCTGGACAGGGCACACCTCATAAAAGCCACCCGCCCCTTTGAACGCCTCAGCATAGATTTCAAAGGGCCCCTTCCTTCTTCTGATCGCAACATCTATTTCCTCAACGTTATAGATGAGTACTCCTGATTCCCTTTGGCCATTCCCTGCTCGGATATGACTTCAACCACGGTCGTCAAGGCCCTGCACAGCCTCTTCACCCTGTTCGGTTACCCTAACTACATCCACAGCGACCGGGGATCCTCCTTCATGAGTGATGAGCTGCGTCAGTACCTGCTCTCTAAGGGCAGAGCCTCGAGTAGGACTACCAGCTATAACCCCAGGGGAAACGGACAGGTAGAGAGGGAGAACGCGACAGTCTGGAAGGCCGATTTACTAGCGCTACGGTCTAAAGGCCTTCCAGTCACCCGCTGGCAAGAAGTCCTCCCCGATGCACTGCACTCAATTAGGTCACTCCTGTGTACGGCCACCAATGCCACCCCCCATGAGCAGATGTTTGCTTTCCCTAGGAAGTCCTCCTCGGGAATCTCACTACCATCGTGGCTGGCGTACCCAGGCCCCGTTCTGCTCCGGAGGCATGTACGACCCCATAAGTTGGACCCCCTGGTCGAAAAGGTCTAGCTCCTCCACGCCAACCCCCAATATGCCTATGTGGCGTACCCCGATGGGCGGGAGGACACGGTCTCTATCCGGGACCTGGCGCCTGCGGGTGCCCCGGAGCCCACTATGACCCCCCACCCCACACACCTAAACCCCCCTCTGTTGTTCAGGTAGCACCAGGTCCGCTTACGTCTTTGTTCCCTGTATGCAGCTCGCCTGAGCCCCCGGAGTCACCACACAGAAGGGACGATGGCGGACTCAAGCGGTTCCACCCTGCCATCGGAAACAACACCTCAACTGGTATTGCGGCGGTCACAGCGACTGATCAAGCCGCCCGACAGGCTGAACCTGTGAGGGGACGACGCCTTACTTCAGTTTCGTGACTCTTGTATATACATCTTCATGCCTCTGTATATATTGTTCCACCCATCTCACCCCCGCCGGACTCTTTTTTTAAAGAGGGGATGAATGTGGTGACCCACTGTAATTACATGTTGTATGCCTGGACACACCCCTGCTGCACCTGGCCCGAGACTCCTCCCTTTCCACCTGAGACTCCTCCCTTTCCACCTGAGCGAGGTATAAAGGTGATGGTTCCTCCTCCTTGCCTCAGTCTGGGCCAGGTTAGCTACAAGGGTGTGCTCCAGTTCTTTGCGATTAAAAGCCTGTTATTTCACTCACTTGCTGGTGTCCTCGTATTGTATTTGATAGTGCATCAGTGTGTTTACCAGAATCTTACTGGAGTTGAAGGGTTTAAATTATTGAATTCTCCCTCTTTTGTGATCGAACTTCCAATTGGGTCCTGGCTCCTGAATTATTTTACAACTTGCGTCAAACAAAATCACTTTGCACCACTTTGTAAATGCATGCTTATAATATACTGATAGTAGATGGACCCCACTTTGGCATTACACTATCAGATTGAATGGGTTTTCAATGATACCAGTGTGAAACCAGTGTCCAGTTTCACTTGATGGTGTCGGAGCTACAGAATACTGCGGAACCTAGCGCTCACACATTGTCTGCTGGCCGGATGCTGATTTCAACATCGTAATCTCATTCAATCATTATGAAAGCAAGGATGTACGGTTGCATTATGAGATGGATGCATAATTGTGCAGTAGTCCCTTTGTTGTGATTAGCACCATGTACACAACTTTATCAGCACAATGGGCAGTTGAACTTCATTTTACAGCTGCAAAAAAAAGTTGGCGTGTATCTTTTGCTGAATTCCCAGGCGTAGTTATGTGAATGAATACTTAATAACAATATGAATGAGACACCACTGAATATAACATGTTTTTGCTTGGTTCCTGAAGACAGTGTTCAATTCATTTACATTATGCTGTTGTTCATCTCCCTTACTTGGTATTTGTATAATTATTAATATGCCACTTTGTATTTTTCATGTTCTGCTGGTGTTTTTGTGTTTTCGCTTTGTTGGCGATTAAAATGATTTGTAGAGTTGCAATGCAGAGTAACATAAATACATTTTACAGTAACACTTGTAACATAAGTTAACTCACAAATGTGCACATAAATGTCAACATCTGGACTCGAATATTCTGTTTAATATCCTATGAGGTATTATTATAAATGGTCCCTATTTTTTGGCTCAGGTTATATTTGATGATATAATGAGAATAGTAAAAGAGGATGCATTCAAATGAAAATTGCTCCCTAATTGTGAAAGCCTTGACAACCAAATGGTTTAACCTGGTAAGGCTCAGCCTGGATTCACCAATTTTATACCCCATTTAAATCCTGCCATAAATTTGATTGGAAGTGGGGCAAGGTATAAAATATACCCAACTGGGGGAAGGTGCAACTATGCAAAAGATGAGTTTAGTTAACCTATCTATATGTCTTCTTCACAACATGCTTTCCTTTCCATCTTCGTGTCATCTGCAAGGTTAGCTAAAATGCCTTCACTTTCCTCACCTAAGTCATTAATGTAAATTGTAAAAAGTTGAGACCTCAGCAGAGACCCTTGCAGGACTTCACTCATTTCAACCTGCCAGTCAGAAAATGACCCATTTATGCATACTCTTTCTGCCAGCCAGCCAATCTTCTATCCATGTTAATATGTAACCCCCTACATCATGGGTTTTTATTTTTCACATTAACCTTTGATATGATGCCTTATCAAATGCCTTCTGGCAACCCAAGTACCGTACATCTACAGGTTCTCCTTCATCCATAGAACATGTTACTTCTTCAATTAACTCTAATAAATTGGTTAAACATAATTTCCCTTTCACAAAACAATTCTTCCCAATTACCTTGGGGTCCATCATGGATGGTGAGCCCTCCCTCTCGAATGTTTCTTTATAGTAGGAATATACTTATTCTGCGTATTCCGATAAATCCCCTTAAATATCTGTCACTGCTTCTCTGTTGATCAATCCCCTAGCCTAGTATTCCAGTTCACTTCAGCTAGTTCAGCTTTCATGGCCCATATAGTTGCCCTTATTTAAGTTTAAAATACTAGCCTTAGACCCACTCTTTTCCCTTTCAAACTGGATGTAAAATTCAATCATATAGCAGTCACTGCTACCTAGGGGTGCCTTTACTCTGAGATCCTGCCACATTACATACCAGGTCTAATATAACCTGCTCTCTAGCTGGTTCCAGAAAATGCTGCTCTAAGAAAAACTACCTTGAAAGCATTCTATGAACTCTTCATCCAGGTTATCACTGCCAATCTGATTTTTCCAATTAATACATAGACTAAAGTCACCCATGATTATTGCCGTCCCTTTATCACAAGCACCCAATATTTCTTCCTGTATACTTTGTCCTACATTGTGTTAATTGTTAGAGGGCCTGTAGACCACTCCTACTGGTGATTTATTTTCCCCACTATTTCTCATTTCCACCCAAACCTATTCTACATCCTGATCTCCTGAACCAAGGTCATCTCTCACTATTAACCATGCCATCTGATGATAATATCGACAAATGGACCCATGTGAACTGCTTATTGACTGGTGTGGATTTTCCTTAATCCTTTTCTGTGTGCTTTGGCTCAGTGTTTCCCACTCTCACCTGCTGTGCTGGAGAGAGGCTGCTGATCTTGTCTCCATACCCTGGATGACTTTGGCAGGCATCCTCTGTGCGGCGGAAACCTTTAGCGCCCTATCACATTAGAGGACTTCTGTTGAGTGGCAGGAGAAACATCTGTTGCTATGGCAATCGAGGAGGACTGTGCCAATGGAGGAGGGGTGGAAGAGAGGCTGCCAGCATCAGAAGTGCCCTGAGAGGTGCTCTGAGATGGTGGCAGCTGCTGCTCATTCTCTGCTGCAAGGATCGATTGGTCCTCCCTGCTCTCCCATGAGGTCCTGGAGATGGATCGGTGTTGATGTTCCCAATTCGCTCTGTCACCCTGGCTATGGGCCCCTGAGCTCAGGGTTAGAATGATGGTGTGCAGGTCTGAGCTATCCCCACCAGGACAGTTAACAGTCTGTCCATGGATGAAGCTTTGTGCTCTGAAGGCGAAGTGCTTGCAGTGCACATGGCCTAGATGGAGACTGCCACAGTCTGGGACAGAGCATGCAGCACCTCTGGCATATCCTTCAAGTCTCTATGTACCATGCTCTGGACATCTGCACAATTCCAGATGCTCATCATCCCACTCGGACTCGGTCTCTGGATCACTTTGGACATTCCTCCAGCTGTCCAAAGCCTGCCTCAGCACACTCTCAAGCAGCTGTACATGCGAATGTGAAGTGCCCCCCATGCTAATTCCTGCCGAGGTGGCAGTATGTGCTCTGGCGCTTGGTGCAGAGAAGGGATGTGATGATGAGACAATGCATGCTCTGAAGCTTCTTCTTCCTCCGTGGTGACCAGTGTTGGTCCTGATGGGCTCAGCAGAAGACGGTTCACCTGTGCAGGACACGTAGAATAAAGGGCATTAATTGGCCTTCACAGCCTCCTTGGGATGTGCAAGATCACCAATATTCAACACCATTCGCAACATGTGGACTGGGAGATATAATACCTTGCAACCATTAAACCACACTTGTAGCAAATGCATAAGGTTTCCACCAGGAAGCTTCCTGACCTTTGAATGCATAAACCACACATGCACTATTCATGTAAGAATGCCAGACCTTAGTCTCCCACCCCGTCACTCTCCCCTCCCCTATCTCCTGGATCTGGCTGAAGCACTTTGAAATCTCACCAGCCCCAGACCTTCCTCTCATTTCACCTCTGCCAATGGAATGGATTCAGAACCTCCTCCCCCAGCTACATGAGGATTGCTAGATTGCGGATGTTGCCTCTGGTTGGGGGGGGTCTAGAACAAGGGGTCTCAGTTTCAGGATATGGGGTAGGCTATTCAGGACTGAGATGAGGAGAAACTTGGTCACTCAGAAGTTGGTGAACCTGTGGCATTCTCCACCATAAATGCTATGGAGACCAAGTCACTGAATTTATTTAAGAAGGAAATCCATAGATTTCTTGACTCTAAAGGTGTCAAGAGGTATGGGGAGAGTGCAGGAATATATTGAAATAGAGGATCAGCTATGTTCATATTTAATGGTGGAGCAGGCTTGAAGGGCTAAGGGGCCTACTCCTGCTCCTATTTTCTATGTTTCTACCTCCAGCCCTGTTTCTTTCTTGGGCATTATGAGCCTGCTTTTCCTGAAATGGGGTATCACATTGCAATGATGATTATTCTCAGGTGGCTTAATCTCAGCACAGAGAGAATGCATACTTTGCACAATGGTTGGCAGCTGTGAAAGTGTGTACTTTCCTCCAGTCTAAGGTCTTGTACCCACTCCATGACCGCCCCCCCCCCCACCCCCCTGCCCCCCCCGTCCCCCGGAATGACAACAACACCTGCACAAAGACATCGGGCCACCAACAGCGACAATGCTGCATAGTGCTACCATAGATCTCAGAGGGACTCTCAAGGCTCAAGAATTTACAACCCTTCCCTGTGCCTTCCTTGCACACTAATACACTGAGTGAGAACATCCTCACGCTTGCAATCTCAATAGGTCATTTAGCCTCTTCCTGCATTGCCTCCAGTTTTCAGGCATGACATCCACACTGCTAACCTCCACAGCTACCACCATTCAGGTTATTGAGGGAGAGCTCTTCTTCCTACCAGCTGGCATCAACACCTTATACCTTGTGAACACAGCCTGGAGGAAGGCGCGGAGGGTGTCATCATCAACACCCAGGCCTAACCTTTACCTTCTTCCCTGCCTTGCCCTTTGCTCCCTTGTCTTGGCCATCAATGAGTGAAAACATGCTTTAGCTAAGCAGGTGCTCAATTTTTAGATCCGAATATGATGTGGGCGATTTGCCAACTGTATCCACTGGCAAAAACACTCAAAGCCTCTGCAGACTTTGACACATTTTTCACAATAATACTTATCTTAAACAACGGCTTATAATCTTGCAGAAAATAAACACTTCCTTCTGGCTTTGCCCCTTCGACAACCACTGGGTCACCTGACACTGTCCCTTAAATGAGTGGCTGTGACTTCCTTCTGGGTCACGGCCAGTGATTACGGCTGCCGGGTATCCCACCCTACAGCTCGGCATGGGCAGGGGAGCGACAATCCGTCAAAAGCGTGGGTTTAAAAACTCGACTTGCTGCCATTAATTAGGTTATTGCTGTTTTACATGGCACACTACGATGCTGGGTTTGGGAGTTGGAAATCCACCCACCTCTGGGTGCGAGTCCCACCCACTGCAGTGCGTCATATTATTCAACCCCATGTATCTTTTTAGTTACATTTAAATACTCTGAGTTTGTACTCATAAAAATATCGGAAATTGGGAAAATGGTTGTTTGACTAATTGTCAAAGAAAATGTCCAGTTGGGTAACAAAAAGTTTCTGATTGGTGCGAAAGGCGAAGCACCTTGAATGCTGGCAGAAATGTGCGGTGGATGTTTGGAGGTTACATGGTGAAACCTCCTGAAGTATATTCAACCAAAGTTGGCAACCTACAGAACGACACATAAATATTATTCATTTCATGCAATTGCTGATAAAATTTTCAACATATTTACTATATTAATTGAAGGAAAGTCTATCATTGGACAGATGTAGCTGATAGTTTCCATGGATGACATCAGCTTTCAGAAGGTCATGGTCATTCGCTGCCAGACTTTTACAATGATCCGCTAAATATGCACAGCTCCTGACCTATTTGGCTCCAATCTCAATCAATCTTATAGATTGGCGAATAATTAGTGCAAATAAATTTTCATTTTTCAGTTCCTTCTACTCAAATCTCATTCTGATTCAGATACATTCTTGAGCTTTTAAATCTGCTGCTTTCACACATTTAAGCACAATCTATTCCCCTTTTCACTTTGCTTCCTCTCTCTCTCCTTTCTGAAGCTGCTAATTGGCAATGATTCCCTTAAGCTGCTGTCAAATATTTGGCACATTACAGCTTGAGCATGTTATTTTGTATAAATCATTAACATTTAATCATTTATAAATCTTTTTAACAACCGTTCTTGTGTCTGTCAAGTCTTTTGCTGCTATGGTGAGCATTGGCTGGGTATTTCCTCAAAACCGTACTAGTTTTATAAATTCTGCTGAAGGTGCCATTTTTTAAGGACAACCACACGTATGTTTTGTGACGAGCTTCCGAGTGGTAATATTGAATGCCAATGGGGACATGCCACTGGTATAGGGTAAATCAGTAGCTGTGGCAATATTTAAATTGCTGAAGCAATGTAAAGGGTGATACACAGAACTGTGTAAGGAAATTTGGCATGTCCGTTACAACTCTCACCAACTTTTACAGATGCACCATGGAAAGCGTTCTTTCTGGTTGTATTACAGCTTGATATGGCTCCTGCTCTGCCCAAGACCACAAGGAACTAGAAAAGGTCATGAATGAAGCCCAGTCCATCACGGAAACCAACCTCCCAGCCATTGACTCTGTCTACACTTCCCGCTGCCTCGGCAAAGCAGCCAGCATAATCAAGGACCCCACGCACCTCGGACATTCTCTCTTCCACCTTCTTCCGTTGGGATAAAGATACAAAAGTCTGGGGTCACGTAACAACCGACTCAAGAACAGCTTCCCCCCTGCTGCTGTCAGATTTTTGAATGGACCTACCTCACACTAAGGGCCCGATTTTACCATTGCGTCACGCCCATTTCCGGGCGCGAAATCTTGGTAAAGTCAGGCGTGAGGCGATTAACGTGACCTGTGCCTGCGTCCGCGCAGATGTCCACTTTACCAAGGCCTGAAAATGTCCGCGATCTGAACTGCACCCGAAACAGGCGCAATGGCGATTTAAATGTATTTGCATGCATTTAAATTGAATTAATGGGCTGCCCGCCCAACTTCACCAGCATTTCCCCCTTTATCATCGCGTTCGCGTGCCCAGATTCGGCGTGAAACAGACCTGCTCGGCAAAGGTCTGTTTCGGTCACTCCAGCTTCTGAAGAGGTAAGTTCAGAGCTTCCGGTGGCTCTCTGACTCAAATCGGTGTGGGGGGTTGGGGGGGAGGGGGAGGCGGGCCAGATCATTCGCTGATGACGGGAGGGGGGAGGGAGGCCTGACCGTTCTCTGGTGGGGCGGAGGGAGGAGGGAGGTGGGTCAGGTATATCTCTGGTGGGGAGGCGGGGTGGCAGGAGGGAGGCCCTATCATTCTCTGGTTGGGGGGGAGGAAGGAGGGAGACCCAATTGCTCTCTGGTGGGGCTTGGTGGGGAGGGGGGAGGCCCGATCATTCTCTGGTGGGGGTGGGAGGGGGGGGTGGGGGGAGGGAGGCCAGATGGATCTCTGGTGGTGGAGATGGGGAGGTCCGCTGCCACTCTGCGGGTGATCAGTGGGGGGGGGAAGGGGGCAGTGGGTCGTGATCGGTCTGGGTAGTGGGGGGGTGGGGGTGGGTGGATAAGGGGGACAGTTATGTTGTGGGGGTGGGGCGATGTCTGTGGGGGCCATCGCTCCCTCTTTTCCCTCCTGGGCCATTTTATCCACTTTTTGCAGCCCGGGAGCGATGTGATAGGGGCACGTTTTTCAATTTTTTTTCTCACTGCGCATGCGCAGTTCAAAGCTCCGATTGGAGCTGCAGCGTTTCGGGTGCAATAAGCCCCGCCCACAGCGTGATTCAGACTCGCGATTTTTTTTTCAGGCTAAGTGCGGATGGGGGCGTCTGAGAACAGATTTCCAAGTTGGATCTGAATTATGCCCAGATTCAGCACTTAGAATGAAAATGGTAAAATCGGGCCTGTAGTTGATCTTTCTCTACACTCTAGCTATGACTGTAACATTACATTCTGCACTCTCTCCTTTCCTCCTCTATGAACGGTATGCCTTGTCTGTGTAGCGTGCAAGAAACAACACTTTTCGCTGTATACTAATAATACATGTGGCAATAATAAGTCAAATCAAATCAAATCAAAAGTACCTTTCCTGAGAGCGGAATATTTGGGGGTAATTTTAACACAACCATTTAAGTCAATGGGAAGTAAAATTGACCAGGGTCTAAAGCAGACTGACAATCCGATTCCTGCAGTTTGCTGCAAGGTGAGCTAAATAGAGATGAGTCTCTTTATGGAAAGCAAAATGTCCTGAAATGCAAGCCACATAATTCTGACTCAATGGTGGAGCAATTACTGATCCAAATTAATCAAATGGAGGAACGCATTGAAAGAAACTGAACCGGGATTCCGGTTAATGGGATCTCTGTGCTCCCCTTGAGCAATGGTAAAGAGCATCAAATGAATCTCAGCACGGCAACTCAAGTAATCAGAGACAAAAACAGAAAATGCTGGAAGAACTCAGCAGGTTTGACAGCATCTTTGGAGAGAGAATATGGGCTCTGACAAAGGGTCATTCAGACTCAAATCGTTGGCTCTATTCTCTCTCCACAGATGCTGTCAGACCTGCTGAGTTTTTCCATGGCTTTCTGTTTTTGTTTCAGATTCCAGCATCCGCAGTATTTTGCCTTTATCTTAAGGTAATCGGAGACTTTGGCATCTTCAAAGAATATGTCCATTGTTTGGAAGTTTCCAGTATCTCACCATCAATGTATAGAAAGAACTAAAAGGCCATGAATACACTTTTTCTTCCCTCAAGCCTGACTTGAATGGATGTACAAAAAGCTTCAGATGCTTCTCTTGCTTTTTACATGCACCTGTTCTCACCTCCATAGTGATTTTCTTTCTGTCAGCTGGGTACTGCTACATGTCACGGTAACCAGCGGGCACTCACACTGTGCAATTTCCTCTTAAAGGAGAAAATAACCCATAATGGAAGGCAAAGAGCTGGAACAGGTGGTGGACTCCCCAGTATCCAGCCTCTAACTTCTTTTGAGGAAGAAGCTCACAAACGGCTGGGCACAAACACAGGAGAGGGATTAGGAGATAAGGAAGTAAGAGGGATACTGCCAGCTGCAGGTTGGTCACAACACACCTGCTGCCTCGTCTCATATTTATTCAGCATACATAATTTTTTTGTACAAATGCGTCAATAAACTTTTACATGATTGCTTGCATTGCACATGATAATGGCACTTTTCCATATTTATTAAAAATGTCAGCCTTGATTCGCTGAACGTACTTGCAGGTCGTGAGTTCAAGCCCCACTCCAGAGACTTGAGTACATGATCCAGGCTGCCACATCAGTAAAGTGCTACACTCAAGTTATAAACTACAGATTACTTTAAAAGTAATTTGTACAAGGTGCTATAGAACTCATAGAACTTTCCTTTATTTCTATTCCTTTTGTTCTTTGCTGGAGTTTTTGAAACAATAAGACCATAAGACAAAGGAGCAGAATTAGGCCATTCGGCCCATTGAGTTTGTCTGCCATTCAATCATGGCTGATATATTTTTCAACCCCATTCTCCCACCTTTGCCCCGTAACCTTTGATGCTCTTACCAATCAAGAACCTATCTATCTCTATCTTAAATACACTCAATGAACTGGCCTCCACAGCCTTGTGTGGCAATGAATTCCATAGATTCACCACCTTCTGGCTGGAGAAATTCCTCCTCATCTTGGTTCTAAAGGGTCGTCCCTTTACTCTGAGTCTGTGCCCTCGGATCCAAATCTCTCCTACTAATGGAAACATCTTCTCCACGTCCACTCTATCCAGGTCTTTCAGTATTCTATAAGTTTCAATGAGATCCCCCCTCATCCTTCTAAACTCCCTTGAGTACAGACCCAGAGTCCTCAACCGTCCCTCATATGTCAAGCCTTTCATTCCCGGGTCATTCTCATGAACCTCCTCTGGATCCTCCCCAAGACCAGCACATCCCTGACTTAGATACAGGGCCCAAAATTGCTCTCAATATTCCAAATGTGGTCTGACCAGAGCCTTACAAAGCCTCAGCTGTACATTCCTTCTTTTGTATTCTAGTCCTCTCAAAATGAATGCTAGCATTGCACTTGCCTTCCTAACTACTAAGAAACAGCAGGCAAGAAAGAAGAAGCTGAACCTGTTGTTCTATACTCCATCAGCACTCCTACATGCTTCTCCCTCTCATGTCGGAGCCTGGAGACATCTAATGCATGGGGGAAATAGACAGTGAGTCAGATGGAAATTGAAATTGTAATGTGCATAGCATGAGTGAACAGAGTGTGTTACGGTTGGCACAGTAAAAGAAGAGCTGGTGGCATAGTCAGGAGATGTTTCCTAAAAGATGGATGCAATTCGATCATTGAGCTTATGAAGGCAATGGCAATGATATCTAAGGACATCTACCAGCTTACAGAGATTTGAAGAATTTAATATCCATATGTGCAGTACCAAACATTGCAGTCCACTTTAGAACATATTGTTGGCAAAGTGTTCTGGAAAAATCAGAAGTGTTTTCAAAATTAAGTCTCATCATTCCTGTGAGATGATGAGAAAACAGAACGAATTAATCTTTGAGCAGCATGAGCACTTTGAGTTATTGGTATTTAATGGGAAGCAAAGTATCTTCCACAGATAGCTGTTTGTTCCATTCAAGTGGTCAATGTTAGTCAAACTCAGGCGTGCAAGGCTGAATGAAAAGTCATGTTTGTTGTAGACATAAGTTAGTGAATTTTGACTGGCACCTGTTTCCAGGTGGAGCCACATCCGTCTGTGGTTCAGAGTGTTTTAAATGCTCTGTTTCTGTGGCGTTTGATTGGCCTGCTGTTCACTTATGACAGTGATGGGCAGTGACAATGGTTGGGCTCTGAAATGGGGGAAACAGATCAGGGTGGGCTCTGACACTAGAGGGACAGATCAGGGTGGGCTCTGACACTAGGGGGACAGATCAGGGTGGCTCTGACACTAGAGGGACAGATCAGGGTGGGCTCTGACACTAGGGGGACAGATCAGGGTGGCTCTGGCACTAGGGGGACAGATCAGGGTGGGCTCTGACACTAGGGGGACAGATCAGGGTGGGCTCTGACACTAGAGAGACAGATCAGGGTGGGCTCTGGCACTAGGGGGACAGATCAGGGTGGGCTCTGACACTAGGGGGACAG
This sequence comes from Mustelus asterias, assembly GCF_964213995.1. Classification (NCBI taxonomy): domain Eukaryota; kingdom Metazoa; phylum Chordata; class Chondrichthyes; order Carcharhiniformes; family Triakidae; genus Mustelus; species Mustelus asterias. The sequence continues at coordinate 55,140,978 of NC_135807.1, read as the reverse complement.
ATCAGGGTGGCTCTGACACTAGAGGGACAGATCAGGGTGGGCTCTGACACTAGGGGGACAGATCAGGGTGGGCTCTGGCACTAGGGGGACAGATCAGGGTGGGCTCTGACACTAGAGGGACAGATCAGGGTGGGCTCTGGCACTAGGGGGACAGATCAGGGTGGGCTCTGGCACTAGGGGGACAGATCAGGGTGGGCTCTGACACTAGGGGGACAGATCAGGGTGGGCTCTGACACTACGGGGACAGATCAGGGTGGCTCTGACACTAGGGGGACAGATCAGGGTGGCTCTGGCACTAGGGGGACAGATCAGGGTGGGCTCTGACACTAGGGGGACAGATCAGGGTGGGCTCTGACACTAGAGGGACAGATCAGGGTGGGCTCTGACACTAGGGGGACAGATCAGGGTGGCTCTGGCACTAGGGGGACAGATCAGGGTGGGCTCTGACATGAGGGGGACAGATCAGGGTGGACTCTGACACTAGGGAGACAGATCAGGGTGGGCTCTGACACTAGGGGGACAGATCAGGGTGGGCTCTGATACTAGGGGGACAGATCAGGGTGGGCTCTGGCATGAGGGGGACAGATCAGGGTGGGCTCTGACACTAGGGGACAGATCAGGGTGGGCTCTGACACTAGGGAGACAGATCAGGGTGGCTCTGACACTAGGAGGACAGATCAGGGTGGGCTCTGACACTAGGGGGACAGATCAGGGTGGGCTCTGACACTAGGGGGACAGATCAGGGTGGGCTCTGACACTAGAGGGACAGATCAGGGTGGCTCTGACACTAGGGGGACAGATCAGGGTGGCTCTGACACTAGGGGGACAGATCAGGGTGGGCTCTGACACTAGGAGACAGATCAGGGTGGCTCTGACACTAGGGGGACAGATCAGGGTGGGCTCTGGCACTAGGGGGACAGATCAGGGTGGGCTCTGACCCTAGGGGGACAGATCAGGGTGGGCTCTGACACTAGGGGGACGGATCAGGGTGGGCTCTGACACTAGGGGGACAGATCAGGGTAGGCTCTGACACTAGAGGGACAGATCAGGGTGGGCTCTGGCACTAGGGGGACAGATCAGGGTGGGCTCTGACACTAGAGGGACAGATCAGGGTGGGCTCTGACACTAGGGGGACAGATCAGGGTGGGCTCTGACACTAGGGGGACAGATCAGGGTAGGCTCTGACATGAGGGGGACAGATCAGGGTGGGCTCTGACACTAGAGGGACAGATCAGGGTGGGCTCTGGCACTAGGGGGACAGATCAGGGTGGGCTCTGGCACTAGAGGGACAGATCAGGGTGGGCTCTGACCCTAGGGGGACAGATCAGGGTGGGCTCTGAGACTAGGGGGACAGATCAGGGTGGGCTCTGACATGAGGGGGACAGATCAGGGTGGGCTCTGACCTCATTGTTCTTGTGCAGCGAGGCAAGGAGGAGAGATTTGTTGCAGGAGTGCTAGGGTGAGAAATTGACCTTTAAATTACATTTTCGTGGGCTTTATTTATTTATTTATTATTTTTTAAAATTTCAAACTGTAAACCGGAAGTAGGCCGCGGGGTGTTCTGGGAAGGGTTTTTTGGAGTGTTTCTTTTAGCGCGCGGGAGGTTTAAAAGCAGGCCGCACTATTCAGTGGGCAGCGGAGTGAGCAGGGAGCAGAGTGAGAGCTGAAGGGCTTTGGCTCAACGGGCTTAGGCGTAAACAGGCAGAGGCAGGGTAGGTTCTGTTCTTCGTTCTTCCAGTAATTTAAAGAAAGGGGTAATTCTGTGGGCGCGAACGAGACTCCAGGATGGTAGTCTGCCTCCCTGATGCCGGGGTCCTGGCTGTCTCTGAGCGGGTAGGAAGCATCCTAAAAGGGGCGGGTAACCAGACAGACGCCATTGACCACATTTGTGCAAATGACATAGGCAGAAAGAGCAGGGAGGTCCTGCGAGAGCAATTCAGGGAGTTGGGTAGTAGGCTAAAAAGCAGGGCCTCTAGGGTAGCGATCTCTGGACTACTCCCTGTGCCACGTGATAGTGAGGCTAGGAACAGGGAGGTTATACAGCTGAACGCGTGGCTAAAGGACTGGTGCAGGAGGGAGGGTTTCAAATTCGTGGATCACTGGGAAGTCTTCAAGAGAGGATGGCACCTGTACAAGAAGGACGGGTTACACCTAAACTGGAGGGGCACGAATGTCCGAGCTGGGAGTTTTGCTAGTGTGGTTCGGGTGGGTTTAAACTAATGTGGCAGGGGGTTGGGGATCAGGACAATAGGTCAATAAGCATAGAGGTTGGGGACGAGGTTGGGGCCAAGACAAGGCTATCTAAGAGGAAGAGCATTCTGGGGGAGGATGACTTCAGTGGGCCTGGAGGTCTGGAGTGCATCTGCTTCAATGCAAGGAGTGTCACGGGCAAGACAGATGAGCTTAGAGCCTTAATGCTTGCGCGGAACTTGGATGTGGTTGCAGTGACGGAGACTTGGTTAAAAGAAGGACAGGACTGGCAGCTGAATAGAACATAGAACAGTACAGCACAGAACAGGCCCTTCAGCCCACGATGTTGTGCTGAGCTTTATCTGAAACCAAGATCAAACTATCCCACTCCCTATCATCCTGGTGTGCTCCATGTGCCTATCCAATAACCGTTTAAATGTTCCTAAAGTGTCTGACTCCACTATCACTGCAGGCAGTCCATTCCACACCCCAGCCACTCTCTGCGTAAAGAACTTACCTCTGATATCCTTCCTATATCTCCCACCATGAACCCTATAGTTATGCCCCCTTGTAATAGCTCCATCCACCCGAGGAAATAGTCTTTGAACGTTCACTCTATCTATCCCCTTCATCATTTTATAAACCTCTATTAAGTCTCCCCTCAGCCTCCTCCGCTCCAGAGAGAACAGCCCTAGCTCCCTCAACCTTTCCTCATAAGACCTACCCTCCAAACCAGGCAGCATCCTGGTAAATCTCCTCTGCACTCTTTCCAGCGCTTCCACATCCTTCTTATAGTGAGGTGACCAGAACTGCACACAATATTCCAAATGTGGTCTCACCAAGGTCCTGTACAGTTGCAGCATAACCCCACGGCTCTTAAACTCCAACCCCCTGTTAATAAAAGCTAACACACTATAGGCCTTCTTCACAGCTCTATCCACTTGAGTGGCAATATTCCGGGGTATAAGTGTTTTAGGCGAGACAGAGAAGGGGCTAGGAGAGGTGGGGGAGTAGCAATGCTGGTTAGGGAGCATATTACAGCGGTACAGAGGGTGGACAATATGGAAGGGTCAGGTAACGAGTCACTGTGGGTGGAGCTCAGAAACAGGAAGGGCGCAGTCACTATGCTGGGGGTATACTACAGGCCTCCCAACAGCTCACGGGAAGTTGAGGAACGGATATGTAAGGAGATTCTGGACAGGTGCAGAAAAAATAGGGTTGTTGTTGTGGGAGACTTTAATTTCCCTTGTATAGACTGGAAATCGCTTAGGGCTGGGGGCCTGGACGGGGAAGAATTTATAAAATGTGTACAGGAAGGTTCTTTGGAACAATATGTTGACAGTCGAACTAGAGAGGGGGCTATACTGGACCTAGTACTGGGGAATGAGCCCGGTCAGGTCATCAAAGTTTCAGTAGGGGAACATGTGGCAAATAGTGACCACAATTCTGTAAACTTTAGGATAGTAATGGAAAAAGATGAGTGTTGTCCTAAGGGTAAGGTGCTAAATTGGGGAAAGGCTAACTACAGCTGGATAAGGCAGGATTTGGTGGCTTTTGATTGGGAGAGGCTGTTCGAGGGTAAATCCACATCTGGCATGTGGGAGTCTTTTAAGGAGCAGTTGATAGGACTGCAGGACAGGCATGTGCCTGTAAAGAGGAAGGATAGGAAAGGTAGGATTCGAGAGCCGTGGATAACCAGTGAAATTGTGGGTCTAATCAAAAAGAAAAAAGAGGCATACATGAGGTCCAGGCAGCTAAAAACAGATGGAGCACTGGAGGAAAACAGAGAAAGTAGAAAAGAACTCAAACAGGGAGTTAGAAGGGCAAAAAGGGGTCACGAAATGTCCTTGGCAGACAGGATTAAGGAGAATCCTAAGGCATTTTATACATACGTTAGGAACAAGAGGGTTGTTAGGGAAAGAATCGGACCTCTCAGGGACAAAGGAGGGGAATTATGCTTAGAACCAAAGGAAGTAGGAGAGTTCCTAAACGAATACTTTGCATCAGTATTCACAAAGGAGAGGGACATGTTGACTGGTAGTGTCTCAGAGCGATGTGTTGACCCGTTAGAAAAAATCTCAATTACAAGGGAGAAAGTGTTAGGTTTTTTAGGAAACATTAAGACAGACAAATCCCCAGGGCCAGATGGCATCTATCCTAGACTCCTCAGGGAGGCAAGAGATGAAATTGCTGGGCCTCTAATAGAAGTCTTTGTCTCTTCACTGGACACAGGTGAGGTCCCAGAGGATTGGAGGATAGCAAATGTGGTCCCGTTATTTAAGAAGGGTAGCAAGGATAACCCGGGTAATTATAGGCCGGTGAGCTTGACGTCCGTCGTAGGGAAATTGTTGGAGAAGATTTTTAGAGATAGTTTATATGCGCATTTAGAACTGAATAATCTAATTAGCGATAGACAGCATGGTTTTGTACGAGGGAGGTCTTGCCTCACAAATTTGGTTGAGTTTTTTGAGGAGGTGACAAAAACGATTGACGAGGGAAGGGTCGTGGATGTCGGTCTATATGGATTTTAGTAAAGTGTTTGACAAGGCCCCTCATGGCAGGCTGGTGCAAAAGGTTAAATCTCACGGGATAAAAGGTGAGCTAGCTAGATGGGTGGAGAACTGGCTTAGCCATAGAAGACAGAGGGTAACAGTGGAGGGGTCTTTTTCCGGTTGGAGGTCTGTGACTAGTGGTGTTCCGCAGGGCTCTGTACTGGGACCTCTGCTGTTTGTGATATATATAAATGATTTGGAGGAAGATGTAGCTGGTGTGATCAGTAAGTTTGCGGACGACACGAAGATTGCTGGAGTTGCGGATAGTGATGAACATTGTCAGAGAATACAGCAGGATATAGATAGGCTGGAACATTGGGCGGAGAAATGGCAGATGGAATTTAATCCAGATAAATGCGAAGTGATGCATTTCGGTAGATCTAATGTAAGGGGGAGCTATACAATAAATGGCAGAACCATCAGGAGTATAGACACACAGAGGTCTACAGATCCTTAAAGGTGGCAGCACAGGTGGAGAGGGTGGTCAAGAAGGCAGATGGCATGCTTGCCTTTATTGGACGGGGCATAGAATATAAAAGTTGGCATATGATGTTACAGCTGTATAGAACGTTGGTTAGGCCACATTTGAAATACTGCGTCCAGTTCTGGTCGCCGCACTACCAGAAGGATGTGGAGGTTTTGGAGAGACTACAGAGAAGGTTTACCAGGATGTTGCCTGGTATGGAGGGTCTTAGCTATGAGGAGAGATTGGGTAAACTGGGGTTGTTATCCCTGGAAAGACGGAGGATGAGGGGCGACCTAATAGAGGTGTATAAAATTATGAAGGGCATAGATAGTGTGAACAGTGGGAAGCTTTTTCCCAGGTCGGAGGTGACGAACACAAGGGGTCATGGGTTCAAGGTGCGGGGGGCAAGGTTCAACACAGATGTCAGGGGGACGTATTTTACACAGAGGGTGGTGGGGGCCTGGAATGCACTGCCAAGCAAGGTGATTGAGGTGGACACGCTGGGATCGTTTAAGACTTATCTAGATAGCCACATGAACAGACTGGGAATAGAGGGATACAAACGAATGGTCTGGTTGGGCACATGAGCGGCGCAGGCTTGGAGGGCCGAAGGGTCTGTTCCTGTGCTGTATTGTTCTTTGTTCTTTGTTCTAGAGGGGCAGATCAGGGTGGGCTCTGAGACTAGGGGCACAGATCAGGGTGGGCCCTGAAATGGGGGAAATAGTTTAGGATGGGCTCTGAAATGGGGGAAACAGATAATTGTGACAGTTGATTGTGACAGTGGTGGCCAGTAAGTGTGGGAGAACAGAGCGTGACGAGGTCTGAGTGCGGCGGGGTCTGAGTGCAGCGGGGTCTGAGTGCAGCGGGGTCTGAGTGCGAACTTGGGGATTTGGTGCAGATGGAAGTTGGGGGGAGAGTTAGCTTCCAGAGGCTGGTGAGTGTAAATGGCTTAAATACGTGAGTAGAACAATAGAACCATGGAAGCCTACAGTGCAGAAGGAGGCCACTTGGCCCATCGAGCCTGCACCAACACAATCCCACCCAGACCCTATCCCCATAACCCCATGTATTTACCCTAGCGAGTCCCCCTGACACCAAGAGGCAATTTAACATGGCCAATCAACCTAATCCGCACATCTTTGGACTATGGGAGGAAACCAGAGCACCTGGATGAAATCCATGCAGACACGGAGAGAACATGCAAACTCCACACAATCACCTGAGGCCAGAATTAAACTCGGGTCTCTGGTGCTGTGAGGCAGCAGTGCTAACCACTGTACCACTGTGCCACCCAAAATTTTAATTCCACCATCTGCTGCGGTGGGATTTGAACTCGGGTCCCAGAACATTAGCTGAGTTTTTGGATTAATAGTCTAGTCTTTTGGATTAATACCACAAGGCCATTGCCTCCCCCAATAGGTAGGTAATTGATTGTTTCATGGGTTTTTAAGACTTTATCCTTCTAAATGCAGGCAGTAGTTTTAAACTGATTGCAGAGATATCATTTTTGAATTCAATTTAGAGTTTCACTAATTAACTGCTGCTATTTTCTTGTTTCCAATTATTAATTCTCCAATCCAACCCTCTAAGAGACCAATGTGTATGTATGCGTGCATATGTGTGTAAGTGTGTATGCGTGTGTGGGGTGTGTGTGTGGGGTGTGTGTGTGTGTTTGTATGCGTGTGTGTGTGTGGGGTGTGTGTGGGGTGTGTGTATGTGTGTGTGGGTGTGTGTGTGGGGGTATGTGTATGTGTGTGGGGTGTGTGAGTGAGTGTGGGGTGTATGTATGTGTGTGTGTGGGGTGGGGGTGTGTGTGTGGGGTGTGTGTATGTGTGTGTGGGTGTGTGTGTGGGGGTATGTGTATGTGTGTGGGGTGTGTGAGTGAGTGTGGGATGTATGTATGTGTGTGTGTGGGGTGGGGGTGTGTGTATGTGTGTGTGTATGGGGTGTGTGTGTGTATGGGGTGTATGTATGTATGTGTGTGTGTGGGGGATGTGTTTATGTGTGTGTGTGAGGTGGGTGTGTGTGTGTGGGGTGTGTCTATGTGTGTGTGTGTGGGGGGGCTATGTGTGTGTGTGGGGGGAGGTGTGCGTATGCGTGTGTGTGTGAGGTGGGTGTGTGTGTGTGTCTGTGTGTGTGGGGTGTGTCTATGTGTGTGTGTGTGGGGGTGTGTGTGTGTCTGTGGAGTGTGTGGGGTGTGTGTGGGGTGTGTGTGTGTGTGGGGTGTGTATGTGTGTGTGTGTGTGTGGGGTGTGTGTGTGTGTGGGGTGTGTGTGTGTGTGGGGTGTGTGGGGTGTGTGTGTGTGTGTGGGGTGTGTGTGTGTGCGGGGTGTGTGTGTGTGTGGTGTGTGTGTGTGTGTGTGTGTGTGTGTGTGTGTGTGGGGTGTGTGTGCGGGGTGTGTGTGTGTGGGGTGTGTGTGTGTTTACATAGAACATAGAACAGTACAGCACAGAACAGGCCCTTCGGCCCACGATGTTGTGCCGAGCTTTATCCGAAACCAAGATCAAGCTATCCCACTCCCCATCATCCTGGTGTGCTCCATGTGCCTATCCAATAACCGCTTAAATGTTCCTAAAGTGTCTGACTCCACTATCACTGCAGGCAGTCCATTCCACACCCCAACCACTCTCTGCGTAAAGAACCTACCTCTGATATCCTTCCTATATCTCCCACCACGAACCCTATAGTTATGCCCCCTTGTAATAGCTCCATCCACCCAAGGAAATAGTCTTTGAATGTTCACTCTATCTATCCCCTTCATCATTTTATAAACCTCTATTAAGTCTCCCCTCAGCCTCCTCCGCTCCAGAGAGAACATTCCTAGTTCCCTCAACCTTTCCTCATAAGACCTACCCTCCAAACCAGGCAGCATCCTGGTAAATCTCCTCTGCACTCTTTCCAGCGCTTCCACATCCTTCTTATAGTGAGGTGACCAGAACTGCACACAATATTCCAAATGTGGTCTCACCAAGGTCCTGTACAGTTGCAGCATAACCCCACGGCTCTTAAACTCCAACCCCCTGTTAATAAAAGCTAACACACTATAGGCCTTCTTCACAGCTCTATCCACTTGAGTGGCAACCTTTAGAGATCTGTGGATATGGACCCCAAGATCTCTCTGTTCCTCCAGTCTTCAGAACCCTACCTTTGACCCTGTAATCCACATTTAAATTAGTCCTACCAAAATGAATGTGCAAACTCCACACAGACAGTGACCCAAGCCGGGAATCGAACCCAGGTCCCTGGAGCTGTGAAGCAGCAGTGCTCACCACTGTGCTACTGTGCCACCCATATAGGTTTCATCCAACCAGAGCTGGGACCAATGCCTCATGGGTAGATTCACTAGGGGAATGGTTTGAACTAAACGGAACCTTCAAAGCGAATTTTAATGGAATCAACCTGCTCACAGGGGATGGTAGACAGGGAACCTAACTGAGCATGCCTTGCTGTGATGATCCCAGTGGATGTCAGAGTACCCATATCCTACATTAGACCTGGACAGTACTGTAAGCAAAGCAATGGAAGTGGGACACCCGAAGAGAATTGTTGTTTCCTTGTAGGTATTTAATTGGATAAATACCTACAAGAAATAAATAGTGGAATGGAACTAATCAGATAGTCTACTCAAGAACCAGAATAGGCACAAAACCAAATGTTCACCTCTTGTGCCATATCGAAGTAATATCACTTGTTTGCCTAAACTGTATCTGGGGAATTATTCTCACTGGCTGCTATTTACCTACAAAATTGTGGCTATATTAAAGTTAGAGAAAGAACCTTGTCACGTCAAGACCAATATAAATGCTCCTGCTCTCTTCTTAGCTTGCTCATGTCTCACTGTGAATGAGCACACTTTCTACGAAGAGGCACTGTAAACAGACATTTCCAAATGTTAATTTTAATTAAGCTTTGGTTTAATACAGGACAAGTTTTTTTCCTTGGTTAACTTTTCTTGAAACTAGAACTTTTACAGATCAGGAAAATTGTAGTTTTAATCATTGGGAGCCATTAGAATTGGGAGATACAACAAATTCACCTTAAAGGTTGTGAATTATTTTATTTAGAATGTTGCAGATTGTCTCAGCTGATGTTCTGGAATTTCTTCACTATTGTCAAAATGCAAGCAGAGTTTTCAAAGCAGGTTGGATGTGGATTGGCCTGAAGCCTCCTCTGGATGGAAGTGCTCAAGAATTTTTTTCCTGCTTTGTAGTAAACCACAAGGAAACTACATAAATGGTAATGATGCTGAGTTAACACATCAGGACAGAGGTATGCAATCTACTGAATGCCCTCCTCACTGTTCTGAGACTGTGATCCTGTGTTCCAAATTCTGCTGTCTGTTAAACAAAGTGAAGCCATTTTATTTTCTCACAATGTAGTTTACATACAAACTTAGAACTTAACATTTTTCTCATTAGTTGGTGCTGGTTTAATTTCAGTACCAAGAGTACATTTTGTTATATTAGATTGAAAAGAGCTACTTCAGATGAACAACCTCACTGGCAGCCTTTCAAAATCTGTTTGAAGGATTTAAATAGGTGCCATTTTTGTTGCTTGGTAGTGCAGAACTTGTCGTCAAGGTCTTTTGTATTTTACTCACTGGGCACAGGAATACCAAATTTCAAAGGGAAAAACTATTTATATTGTAAGAGAAGGATGGCAAGTTGACTCCAATTAGTCAACATTTTACCATGCTGAACGCACCAGGGAAATTGTTCCCCCAAGCTTTTGTTTACTTGAAAAAGGTGCAATGCCTGGGCATGTTCATTTGTAGAGGACAGGGCCGAACGTATGAATATGTAGCCTCAAGCAAGTTCAATTGAGCCATTGGATCCAACTGAATCTTAAATTGGCTAGTATGCAATTCTTAGCACTCAGGATTGTGCAGCAAGTGCTGTCCAATCACAGCGAGTGTTGAGCACTTGTTTTGCCAGTATGGGCTGGTTTAATATAGTCAGTATTCTGCCTGTTGCAAATAGCAGAAAGGATGTGCTCTTTGGCAATGCCTGTGGCAACGTCTTGGCCCCAGTAGGCTTGTGTTTTTTTAATTAAAAGTTTGGGGGACAACTGTTCCCTGGTTAAGGCAACTCCTTAATCAGAGACCACTTGCCAACCAACCAGCACCCTTTTCCCTCATGCATTATAAATTGTTTCCTTTGAAATTGGCATTCTTGTACCTGCTCTGATGAGCACAGGATGAAAAGCTTTGGCAGCACCTTATTTCAGAATAACAGATTTTTAATACTAAGGAACTTACCATATGCTATTCTATAGGCTCTTACTTTATTTTTGAATTGATATCAGCATAGCATGACTGCATCCCATTTCAGATGTCTGTCAATACCGCTCCAAAACCTAAAGTAGCTTCCTTGCCATCTCCCTTTAAGATCAACAGCAGCCACACAAGGACTGGAAAAATGCACTACAGCAGACAAGCATTTTCCTAATTGTGCAAACCTCATGGGTTGACAAAACAGGCCCTTCCCCTGAAAATTAAAGCTGAGATGCATATTTACCTCTTTCCAAGAGCACAGACTTTAAACATCTCAAAATATTTAAGAAATAGATATTGAAGCAAATGTTAATTTTGTAATGCAAGTAATACAAATTACTTCAGCTCTTCTTTCAAAAGATTATGCTCCCACAAAGTTGCAATCCAAGGCTTACATCCTAATCTTGAGAATTCTTTAAAGATATTTTTCCTCGTGATCAAAAGTAACTTTATCCTAAAGAGTTCAGGGCACAGGCAGTAGATGCAAATAAATGTAGGAGGGGGGCTAGAGGATACTAGAGTTGAACAAAATCACAAGCTGCAAATTTTGAACAAAATTAAGAGGTCCAGCAGCCAATGTAGGTCAGTGAGGCCAAGGGTGATGAGCTAATGGGACAAGTTATGGGTCCCAAGGTTTTGAGCACTCTTGGGCAAGAAAAGTCTTTATTGGAGATGCTCTGGCTACAACTGGTTTCACTCTTGCCTATCCAAATATGAGCAGTGGCTTTGAGAGCTGGACAGAGGATTGCATGAACAACCATGGAAAAAGTTGGATTATAAATCAAAAAGCAACATTGCAGAATAGTGGGTGCTGTGCAAATTTAGTTTGGGCTATTTACAAACGGCATGGCAAGATCATTTATTTGAAGGGATTGCAGAAAGACTGGAAACAGAATCAGGTGGTGAAAACATGGACCTGAAATAAATCAGATGTTGAAGAGGAGGCTATAGTTTACAAGTACATAGAGATCGAATAAGGTTATTTTGAAAAGGAGAAACTGTGGTCTTGAAAGGACGATGGTAGTCATGATGTGGAGATGCTGGCGTTGGACTGGGGTGAACACAGTAAGAGTTTTAACAACACCAGCCCAAAGTCCAACAGGTTTATTTGGTGGCTTTTCCACTCCATCTGACGAAGGAGCAGCACTCCGAAAGCTAATGGTATTTGCTACCAAATAAACCTGTTGGACCTCAACCTGGTGTTGTTAAAACTCCCACTGTCTTGAAAGGAAGCAGACAACACTTGATGAAAGGGAATCATTTACATTATCAACTATCACAAAGGCCAAGGAAGGAGATGGATTTTCACGAACAAGATCATTTCCATCTAATTTAGGGGCTGGGGCGGTGAGAAAAAGAGCAACTCAAGAAGTAGAGGCAGCTGAATTAAGTTGCTGGATAGAGTCAGAGATTCATGGAACAAATTCTGCCATTCTGCCCCTCACATCTGCCAGCCATCAAGCACCTATCCATTCTAATCCCATTTCCCAGCACTTGGTCCATAGCCTTTTATGCCATAATGTTTCAAGTGCTCAAATGATCTTGGTGACAAAGTCATCCATGGGCCCTTCACAGTAGTTTGAGGGGCCAAGTGAGAAAGGTTAAAAAGCTTGAACTCCATGGATGAGTCTGGAATAGTGGGAAACTTGCAGATAGAAGTGGAGACTGATGGTTTTTGATGTAGTATAGTTGGTACTGGTGATAGAAAGTTAAACTCGTTCTTTGCTGGGTACACAAGCCTGCACTCCTTGGACTTTGAATAAAGAAGAAGACCATTACAGGAAAAGTAGAAGCTTTGCTGGGAACAAGGGCTAGAAAAGGTAGAAATGAACAAGTGACTGACCAAAAGCACTTTGTTTGAATGGAGGGCAATATGTTGGGCAGTTTGGAGTTTACACATGTACATGAAGTGCTGTCAGGGGAGGGTGCGAAAGTCCATCCATCCCTTCATGCTTGACAGGGACCGACTACAGAGGCTGCCAGAAATAACAAAATTGAGTGGCTGGGGAGAAGAGTTTGTATGGGAGGTTAAGATTTAGGGAAGGACAGGAGGATAATGAAATTAGAAGAGGGGACAAGGGGAGCCAAGATGAAGATTGAACTATTTGAGGGAAAGGAAAATTGTCAATACAGAAACAAGACATTGCAAAACAAACTTGAGGGGTAGTCAAATTATATAAAATCATTAATTTTGATTGGTGCACATGAAAATGTAATATTCCTTTTAAATCAAAAGGAAATATGGAAGGGGTTATTAACCAGCACTAGAGTACACCAATGTGCGTGCGTGTGTTATTGTGCATGTGCGTGTGTGTGTGTGGGGCGTGTTTGTGTATGTGCGTGTGGGGTGTGTGTTTGTGTGTGTGTGTGTGGGGTGTATGTGTGTGTGTGTGGGGTGTATGTGTGTGTGTGGGGTGCGTGTGTGCGTGTGTGTGTATGTGTGTGCGTGGGGTGTGTTTGTTTGTGTGTGTGTGTACAGGAGATGGTGTGTGCTATGTGCAGACAAACTGCCTCATAATGTAAGAGAGATGATTGAAACCAATGGCAAACCAGGCAGCACTCATGGCCTTGCACAGATATAGCAAACAGCCCTGGATGGAATGGCACCATAAGAAGTCTCACAACACCAGGTTAAAGTCCAACAGGTTCATTTGGTAGCACAAGCCACAAGCTTTCGGAGCGCTGCCCCTTCATCAGGTAAGTGGGAGTTCTGTTCACAAACAGGGCATATAAAGACACAAACTCAATTTACAAAATAATGGTTGGAATGCGAGTCTTTACAGGTAATTAAGTCTTAAAGGTACAGACAATGTGAGTGGAGAGAGGGTTAAGCATAGGTTAAAGAGATGTGTATTGTCTCCAACCAGGACAGTTAGTGAGATTTTGCAAGCCCAGGCAAGTTATAGGGTTACAGATAGTGTGACATGAACCCAAGATCCCGGTTGAGGCCGTCCTCATGTGTGCGGAACTTGGCTATCAGTCTCTGCTCAGTGACTCTGCGCTGTCACGTGTCGTGAAGGCTGCCTTGGAGAACACTTACACGAAGATCAGAGGCCGAATGCCCGTGACCGCTGAAGTGTTCCCCAACAGGAAGAGAACACTCTTGCCTGGTGATTGTTGAGGGGTGTTCATTCATCCGTTGTCGTAGCGTCTGCATGGTCTCCCCAATGTACCATGCATCGGGACATCCTTTCCTGCAACGTATCAGGTAGACAACGTTGGCTGATTTGCAAGTGTATATACCGTGTACCTGGTGGATGGTGTTCGCATGTGAGATGATGGCATCCGTGTCAATGATCCGGCACGTCTTACAGAGGTTGCTGTGGCAGGGTTGTGTGGTGTCGTGGTCACTGTTCTCCTCAAGATTGAGTAGTTTGCTGTAGACAATGGTCTGTTTGAGGCTGTGCGGTTGTTTGAAGGCAAGGAGTGGGGGTGTGGGGACGGTCTTGGCGAGATGTTCGTCTTCTTCAATGACATGTTGAAGGCTTCGGAGAAGATGTCGTAGCTTCTCCGCTCCGGGGAAGTACTGGACGACGAAGGGTACTCTGTCCGCCATGTCCCGTGTTTGTCTTCTGAGGAGGTCAGTGCGGTTTTTCGCTGTGGCACGTCGGAACTGTCGATCGATGAGTCAAGCGCCATATCCTGTTCTTATGAGGACATCTTTCAGCGTCTGGAGGTGTCTGTTGTGATCCTCCTCATCTGAGTAGATCCTGTGTATATGGAGGGCTTGTCCGTAGGGGATGGCTTCTTTAACGTGTTTAGGGTGGAAGCTGGAGAAGTGGAGCATCGTGAGGTTATCCGTGGGCTTGTGGTACAGTGAAGTAATGGCACCAATCAGAGTGAAATCTGGACTCTGGCAAAGAGGTATAGAGGAGGAAAATTCTCTGGTCAAAGTACTGTCACATGCTTAACCCAAGCATCAGCATAATGGGCGCCTTGGGTGGGCTAGAGAGTAAGCTAGAGTACTGGGCATGAGTGAACAGAAGCAGGGAGTAATAGAAAGGGTAGCCCAGCAGTTAACTTTCCGGAAGGCAAGCTTGACTTCAAGCTGAAATTGGAAGGACAGAGTTGCTTAAGTCAAGGGCTCAGCTGTCAAAAGAAAGATCCTTTGCTACACTTGCAATACACTGGAAATCTTGCCAAGGAGTTGCCATTCCATAGTTGAAAGCTAGGAGGTGTCTCCGTGCGGTTTGAATGATACTCTGTAGCAGCATTCCACTCCACTTGGAAAATGTGGCCATCTCCATGGATGCTGCAGCTGGGGCCTCACACCAACAGCCTGTCACCAGCCTCTGCAAGACGTGCCGGATCATCGACACAGATGCCATCATCTCACATGAGAACACCATCCACCAGGTACACAGTACATACTCTTGCAACTCGGCCAACGTTGTCTACCTGATATGCTGCAGGAAAGGAGGCATAGTGTAAGTTTAAATTGTTGTTATTCATAATCTGGGCTTCAACATGTGTACCAAGTTGGAGAGTCTGATTGACCATGTGAAAAGGGTCTTTAAAGTAATTATTGATCTCCTGAAGCCTGCTCTCTTACAAAAATCTGGAATTAAGAATCCATTGATGACCATGAAACCATTGTCGATTGTTGGAAAAACCCACCTGGTTCACTAATGTCCTTCAGGGAAGGAAATCTGCCGTGCTTACCTGTTCTGGCCTACATGTGACTCCAGCAATGTGGTTGACTCTTTACTGCCTCTGAAATGGCCCAGCAAGCCACTCAGTATCTGGGGACAGGCAATAATTGCTGGCCAGCCAGCGATGCCCATGTCCCACGAATGAATAAAAAACCCATGGAAGTGGCAGAAGGTCAACATGCCCCATTCACCATTCCTTCAACCAATGCCTGCCACTGTGTCAGAAAGCTGAGGCTTGTCTCCTGCTTAAGGCCTGTGTTCCCTGAACTCGGTGAGCTTGGGCACCTGAAGGATTGTGATTCCAGCAATCTTCCATCAGCTCTGCTAAAGCCTTCACAAGCCAAAGGATTCATTAAAATAATAAACTGACAAATGATATTAATTCTATTATTGTCACAGCCATCTCAGCTTTTCCAATCCATTTTGATGATGCATTTAATTTGCCTTTTTGTCTTTAGTGTGGTTTTATAGCAGATTATGAACATAAGTTTAAAGTTTATTTATTAGTGTCACAAGTAGGCTTACATTAACACTGCAATGAAGTTACTGTGAACATGAAGTGTCAGCGAATCATATATATAATTGGTTCACAGCTTCCAATGCACTTTATTCCAGGGTTGAAGAACCTGTCAAGGGGGTCAGAAGGATTGTCAAGGTGGAGGGGAATTGTGTAATATTTGAGGGCATTGTATATGTAGATTAACATGCGGCAGCATGAATTTATCTCTGATCTTTCTGGCAGCAACGAGTTTTACTGGCCCATCCTTTACTGCTCCTTCTTCACTTTCACCTGAGACTTCCTTGTAAGAAGTGGGAAGGATGTTTTGCTGCTCGTCCTCCACGTGGATGGCATGTAGAATCCTCTTTGGGTTATAAAATTGTGGGAGTGCCCTACATGTTGCAAGGCGTGCTAGACTTTGAAGTGAATTCCCCAACTGATCCATGTACCAATACCATTGCTGCAGGAACCTAGTTGTATGCTTATGATAATCCTAGTGGTCCTGGTTATGGAAGGGAATCAAAAGCCATAAGTGGAGTGGGTGGCTCTGGGAACAAGGAATCACACCATTCAAATACCTTGATGCCCTGGATTGTCTACAGGACAAGCACATGATGAGATTTTAAAAAATTATGTTAAGCATGGGTTTAAGGCAATAATACCTCTATAGATCAAAAGACTGATCAGCGTGGAAATCCGATCACTTGTATTGATAACAAAATGATTGGAAGAGTTTCTGAAGGCAATATAGTCGTGGAGTTTAAACAGGCATGGTACCAGAATGATTGGAAGAGGTTGAAAAGAGTTTATTGAGTTTTGCTGGCTCCATGTTATTGCTCTGATGTCACTTTTTAGCCTTTTTGCATTATCATAGAAATCATAGAAACCCTACAATGCAGAAGGAGGCCATTCGGCCCATCAAGTCTGCTCCGACCACAATCCCACCCAGGCCCTACCCCCACATATTTACCCACTAATCCCTCTAACCTACACATCCCAGGACTCTAAGGGGCAATTTTTAACCTGACCAATCAACCTAACCCGCACATCTTTGGACTGTGGGAGGAAACCGGAGCACCCGGAGGAAACCCACGCAGACACGAGGAGAATGTGCAAACTCCACACAGACAGTGACCCGAACCGGGAATCGAACCCGGGACCCCGGAGCTGTGAAGCAGCAGTACTAACCACTGGAAGCTTAATTTCATGGGATGCCATGGACCTCCCTCAGCCTGGGTAAGATGCTCCTTCAGAGAGTTGGTACAGACTTGATGGGCCGAATGGCATCCTTTTGCATTGTAGGGATTCTATGGATTCTATGTGAAGCATAGAGGAAACAACTCTGCACCTGGCCCACACTGCGACTGACCGAGGGATGTACAAGGGATGAGCAGCAAAAAGTATTAAAAAATGTGTCATTTTTCAGCGGTGACATCTATTGTCTTGATAAGGAGGAAATCTAATTAGTGTTATGAACTAGATATTGGACTAGTGTCATGTCTATTATTTAAAAAAAATGTCCTGGCTTAATGGACCATATGTTGGACAGTTGACAGGTAATTAAGACAGGCAAACGTGTTTGCCGAATGCTCAGGATGCTTTCCCTTTGCATATGACAGGGCTCAGCTGTGAGGAATTCCTCATTATACAGTGGTTTTGGCTCGTTCCTACAATGACTTATGACCAGTAGTTTCTGGCCAATGTGTGACATTGTTTGAAATATGAGGCCCTGATGCTAACTACCAGACGCCACTTAATTGGAAACAATGTCAGCACTGGCAAATGTGCTCGAAATGGATCACATTTTAATTGCCTTAATGGGATGTGGGAAAAACAGACACATCAATACCTGATCTAAGAAAATTGTACAAAGGGAACAAATGATGGCCGATGAGAAAAAAACTATTGGTGATATTGAGTAGCACAACCCTTCAATGATTATGTTTTGAACACAAAAGGAAGCACTCTATTGATATACATTCCAACTGAACCTAGGCCACATCCTTTTCAGCTATTTTTATTCGTGTTTTGGAGGAAACTAATCATCTTGTGTGTTCTTTATTTTCCTTTGCTTGCATTACAGACCTATACAGGATTAGATAATCTTTTTTTTTGCAGGTGTTGTGTGCTGAAATGAGTCTGATAAATCCATTTTTTCAGAAGGGGAGAAAAGAGTATACTGAATTGTTAACTGAGGAATAAGTCCCTTTTTGTTACTTCTCTTTTTCCGTTTTGGCCAACTTTGGCAAGGTAAGTCAATTGAGATAATGTATTTAGGATATTAACTTAAATAATGCAAATATTGAAAATCTGAGATGGAAGATGTTGGCATGTCAAGAAGAAAAGTTAGTTACGTTGCTTGAGATGTGCAGCAGTTTATCGATTCTAATGAAAAGAAACATCAAAATGTGACTTTTCCTGTTAAAAATGCTAACCAGCTGTACATTTCCAGGATATTATGATCTTATAGCTCAGATTTCCAGGATTCTCAGGGAAGCATCTTGGGTTCTAAAGTTAAATTAAGGAAAAGGGTACCATAGAAACTGAATGTGTGATCTATGCCAAATTATCAACTACTGTTTTCACTGCAGCAGAGGAGAGAGTAAAAAGTGTTGTCCTTTGGCATTGGCTTGGGTTCCAGATGATGTAGCTGGCATTGCGGGACTGGCACTAACTAAATACCCTGTGGCACACTTGATAATCTGATGTTGGAGTTGAGCAGAAATGTAGGAGGATTTGAGTACAGGAGCAGGGATGTCTTGCTGCATTTATACAGGGCCTTGGTAGGCCACATCTGGAATATTGTGTGCAGTTTTGGTCTCCTTTTCTGAGGAAGGATGTTCTTACTATGGAGGGAGTGCTGCAGTGATTCAGACTGGGATTGTGGGACTGACGCATGAGGAGAGATTGAGTCATTCTTTTTTTGTTGTTGGGTTCTCCTGTCACTGAAGCTGAATCCAAGATGGCACCTTAACTGCTGACCCTCATTTACATAAATGTTCCTGGAGCCTTATCAGAACCCAACCTAATCCATGACCTGACCAGCAGGCAGGAGTGGGAATTTGGTGCCAGGAGGCCCTAAGCAGAGAATATGGTCAGTGGATGTTAGGGGTGGCCTGGAGGTGATTGGTGTACCAGCTGCAATTGGGGTCTTTTATCTCTGCGATGTCATCAGTAAATGTCAGTGCAAGTAGAACTGGAAAACATCATGGTGGGGAGATCCATATCAATTGTGATTACTTTAATATCAAACAGCTCTTGAATGTCTGCAGAATGTTTCATAAGCTAGCTTTTCCATTATTCCGTACATATCAAATGCAATGAATTCAAATGAGGTGAAAGTCTACGGAATAAAGAAAAACCCATGTTGTTATCAATGGAAAAGGTTGAGTGGTCATGTGCAAAGCTGTGTGGAGAACCAATATGATCCAGTAACAGAAATTCACAACATATTACAACACATTGACATTTTGATTCTTTGAATAAATATATTTTCACAAGCGATGAACAAATACATAAGATTGCTTTTAAATTTTTAGAGAATCTATCAACAAAACCATCAACAGTTACCATGGAAACCTCTATTTAGTATAATAGACAACAAGTCATCATATGCAAAGTCAGGAAATTTTAAGCCTTTCCAGAGTGAAATCAGGAAGTATGAGGGTTGTGGAAATTTGGGATGCTCCAAGAGTTGTGGATGCTGTATCACTAAACTGAAATTTTTAGCACCAAGGTTGACAATTTTTTTCTTAGGTAAGAGTATAAATCAATTGGAAGAAAATATGAATAAATTGAGCTGAGGCACTTATTAACCAATACCTAAATGCCCCATTAGAATATCTGGACATAAATTGCAATCAGCAGACATCATTCGTGATCATATGTGCTCAAAAGTCATCATTCACACATGAGTTCTGCTGCACATGACATTAAGAGAGGGTGAGAGGGCTCAGCTAGAGCATTCAAGAAAATGGCAGCACTGGCATCAAATCAGCATTACACATTAATTGACATCATGATCTACCCACTCTGCAAACTTCCAGAGCGCGCTCCCAGCAGCTGCATTATCACCCTACTCTAGTTACTGTCAGAAGTGCTTATGTGACACCAATGTCTTTTTGGACTAAAAATGGCTTCCAATCAAGTGAACTTTGTGGTCATTCAGATTCAAATGACTTTCCACTGATTTGGCAGTGGATCCAGCTGATGCCTTTTTTGTTCATTAAGAAAATTAAACAGGCGATTCTTAATATGTCAGTGTGAACAGATATTCTATTCTTTCAGTGGATGCAATCCGAATGACACGGGAAAGTGAAAGCAATTCATTCCCAAATCGTAGATATCTGATATCTGCCAACATGCTTTGTAAAGAGATAGCCTTGACTGTGCATGTTACTGTGCAGGGTCAAGAGATTTGGTTCATCAGGCAGGTGATATCTGTACTTTGTATTAAGGCCAGTTAAGTTGAGTTTCACCTCTAAATCAATCCTTTATTTCTAATTCTCTTACTATCAAATATGAGAATGGTAGCCTCGTAGTTAGAATATTGGATTAACGAAACTTGTTTATAAATCAGATAGTAAGTTGCAAAATTGAATGCACTAAATCTGGTAGCACCTGCAAGTGACTATGAAAGCTAGTGAGTATTGGCAACATGGTGGCATAGTGGTTAGTAGTGCTATCTCACAGCACCAGGGACTCAGGTTCATATTCCAGCCTTGGGTGACTGTGTGGAGTTTGCACATTCTCCCCATGTCTGTGTGCGTTTCCTCCGGGTGCTCCGGTTTCCTTCCACATTCTAAAGACGTGCAGGTTATGTTGATTGGCCATGCTAAATTGCCCCTTAGTATCAGGGGAATTAGTCGGATTATTAGATGGGGGTTGCAAGGATAGGGCTGAGGTGAGATTGCTGTTGGTGCAGGCTGAATGGCCTCCTTCAGCACTGTAGGGATTTTATAAATTAGAACTTAATATCCTTGTCCGCTGTGGTCAATATGTGACTCAATTCCCACATGCATGGTTAACCATTAATGCTCTCTGGACAACTAGGGATGGAAAATAAATAATGGCTTACCAGTATTGCTCACATCCAAGTACAAATTTTAAAAAACAAACGTAATCAGCTATCTCTGACAAGCCAGTGCCATTTTGAAAAAAATAAATCAGAATTGAGAAGGAATGCATTTCATCAAACTCATTTTAGCAATTTCCAGTGGGAAAGTGACTAATCAGCTTACCCTGTTGCAGCCTCACTTAGCTAGTTTAAATTGAAAAACATCCAACTGGTATACATGCAAACAACCTGCTGATGCGCATCACGTCAAATTTAATCCGATGGCATTTCTTCACTACAACAACTAAAGGGATATCATTAAGCCCTCAACTTCCTTTATTTTCTGTCAGGATTTAATCACACATCTGCTCATATGTTTAGAAAGTTAGACAAGTTGTTGAATCACTACTAGTTTGGTTGATTGATCCTAAAAGCTGTAATTAAGAATTTCAACAGTACTGGAAAGTAATTTAATTGAAAAAAAAGGTTATTCCGACCTTTGCAATAGAAGTGACACCGTTTGAATGACTGCTTTATTTTCCTGCTAGTTATAGGTAGTCGAATCATAATAAAAACATTAAAATTCCATTTTACTTCTAAAATCTATTATCAATGGGTGGGATTTTCCAGTCCCCCAGCGGCATGTTTTGCGGCGGAGGAGGCGGCCTGCCATAGGCTGCAGGCGGGATCTTTCGGTTCCTCCGATGTCCACGTTGTTTCGCGTGGCTCGCCTGTCCTGCCATCAGGAACCCACCGTGGGAGTTGCCTTCAAGGGTTGGAAGATCCCACTGAATGTTATCTTACAAATTATGTAGAATGATACTGGAAGATAAATGATTAATGTTTTTATATCAAATTCCGCTGTTTAATAAAGGCATTTACTTGTTTAAGTTAAGAATGTTAACATCTTTCAGCCTAACCTCCAAGTATTGGTTCTCCAAAATTGTTTTCTCATCTTAGATATTTTCGCACAGTACTTCTATACTCCATCCATGATCTTGTATATTCCCACAGCATCTTCTACCTTCTGTGGTGTTTTCTAATAAACTGCTCTGGCCTCTTTGAAACACTGAAGCTTAAAGTAAGAGATGATGCTGAAGTTTAACTAAAATGTTGATTGGAAAAAAATGATAATTTGAAATTAATTTGTGAGCCTCTGGACAATTCCAAAATTAGGTGTTCCTTTTCGGTAGCTAGCTTACTTTACTTTCACAGAGCACTCCTACTTACCTGCTTGAAACAGGGTAAGGTTACGTGACTGGGTTGTATGGATGGACTCCAGACTGAGGCATCCAAGGAATGAGTTTCTGAGCTGAGATAATCTCCTGTGTGGAGTTTGCACGTTCTCCTCTGGGTGCTCCCTTTTCCTCCCACACTCCAAAGTTATGCAGGTTAGATGGATTAGCCATGCTAAATTGCTGCTTAATGTCCCAGGATGTGTAGGTTAGGGGGATTAGTGGGGTAAATATGTGGGGTTACAGGGGTAGGGCCTGGGTAAGTTACTCTGTTGGAGAGTCGGTGCAGATACAATGGGCCGAATGGCTCCTTCAGCACTGTAGGGATCCTATGATTCTGTGATCTCGCTAATAACTTGAGCAGTGAAGTGCCTGTGATTTTCTATAAGGGTTGGTTAGACATTCCATGTTGTGACAGCACAGATGGAGAAAGATCCCATTTTTTGAATCGTTATGTTCATAACTCTTAAAGTAACCAGACACTGAAACCTTTCTGCTTCAGACCACATTCCAGAAGTTTTGACAGGTGAATGGACGATACCATACAAAATCAGTTTTGTCAATCTGAACTAATCTGTCTAAATAACATCAGCTAGTTGGGCAGTGGACATTAATCTTGTATCTTGCCACAGTCAAGGACTTCAGAAAAGTTGGCAGCTTGGATGCTCTTTGGGGTTTCCAGGTATCCTTTTCAATCAGTAGAATTTAGAAGCATTATACTGAGTTCCAGGCTGAAATCAAGGTATTCGTTGAGCATATGTTTAGGAGGCTTGAACAAATGGCCCTAAATTTCCTGGAGACATGCATGTCTCTTGTGTTAGGCTTGATTTGCACTATTCAAGACAAAGAATATTACGGTGCAAGTGGGAGAGATTTCCAAATTTCCACAACCATTTGGCACCCGACATTGATGTGATTTATATCTCTCACTTGGTTGTCAGCCTGGCTAGATCATAACATTTGTGGAACTTAGGCCGCGATTCTCCTAAGAATTGGCGAGAAAACTGTTCTGGATCCTGACTGTTTTGTTAGTTCAACTTCCCACCTGAATCTCCCCACTTTGTGCACTGCACAGGTCCCAATCGTGAATCTCATTAAAAACCCAGGGGGGCGGGGCCTATTCGCGCCAGAGTCCGACAGTTCTGGAACATTGCGCATGACCAATGGTCCCGATCTGTCAGACTCCCTGTTTACTGGTCAGCTCGATCGCTGGCCAGCCTGGGACCCCCTCAGTGCTGCCTTTCCAGCTCCCCCCAACGGCCCGATCACGGGTTCCACAACAATTCCCGGACCAGCCCTGATCCTCCCTGCCCCAGAGCACCCCGATGTCCAAGCCCACCCTCCCCAGGATATCCCCCACCCCTTCACCCCAGCAGACCCCCTCCGGGAGGCAGGCCCCCACCGGCAGACCACCCTCCCTCCCAGCCCGCCCCAATCGCTGCCCTCCCTCCATCCCAGACCAATTGCAATGCAGAGTAGCAACGGGACCCCCGCCCCCACCAATCGCCCCTGGGCCCCGCTCACAATAGGCCCCACCCCCTTGGCACTGCCCAATGGGCAGTGCCAAGATGCCCCCTGGGCATGGGCACTTTGCTTGTTGGACAGTGCTGGGGACACAGGCTGACACCACTAGGGTGTCCATGCCCAGAGGGCACCTCCCCGCTGCCCAACCCCCTGGTGGGCCCCGATTGCCCCCCCTTCATTCCAGTGGGGGCTCCCACTAGTTCTCCGAATGTGGGGAGCTAGTCTGAACCCCACCGGAATGAAGTGCCCCTGGCGGGGTGGGAGATTCAATCGGGACCGGTAAGTTCCCGATAATTACATTCAAACTACATTTAAAACATATTAAAAATAGATTCAAATTACTTACCTGCCTTCCTGCCAGTTTTCAGCATGGTCTGGCATGTTCACGACTGTTCTCCGGCTCTGGGAGATGCACATGCGTTCCCGGCGCATGTGCAAATCCTGGTACAATGCCGGCGACGCTCATCTCCCACCCCGACCTGCCAGAAAAGTTGCGGGTCGCAATGGGAGAATCGCGGCCAAAATTTCTGAAATCCTAAATCATTGGGTTTATATATTGATAAATATTGATTGGGACAATGTTTTCATAATGGATAAGGAGGGAATATTTTGAGGATTTCAATGAAATGTCACAGATCTGAAATAAAGCTGTTTCTCTCTCCACAGATGCTGCCTGATTCGCTGAGTATTTCCAGCATTTTCTGTTTTTTCTTCAAATTTATATCATCCACCGTATTTTGCTTTTGCATTACGACATTTCTGAAACGTGTTCAGAAGATCTTTCTTGCCCAATATGTTCTTAGTTCAAATAGCAAGGGGACATTGCTGTACTAAGTGCTGGGAATGAGGACCAAAGGTGGGATTTTCCAGCCGCGCTTGCCCCAAAACTGGAAAATCCCACTCAAGGTCAACGAACCTTTGCATGGTCCGCCCCTTGTCCGCCTAGATTCCTGTGGTGGGCGGGATGGGAAAAATCCCCCTCAAGTGTCTGTGGGGGAACACTTGGGTAAGAATGATCATCCTAACATAAGATTTAGATTAGAAATGGAGAAAAACATGGAACAAGTTAAAGTAGAACTTCTCAGAGGGGATCTATCAAAGGTAAAATGGAACTAAAAAGGCTGACAGGAAAAACTGTAATGGGATAGTGTATAATATTTAATTGGGAGATGTTTAAGATAGAGGTTATGTACATTCCAATAAAAAGGAAAGTCAGGGAGCCAAGACCAGGACTCCATTCTTAAAGAGGGTGATAGAGGGACCACCATCAAAGAAGCCAATACTTCACAGAACCCTGCAGCAAAATCTCCAAATGTAGCAAATATCATCACAGGTACACATGCATGGGAGGTTTAACTAATTGAGAGTTAGAATTAGGTGAAGAACTGAACACAATTGAGGAAAAGCAAGTGTAGGAGCAGGAACTCAAAGACCAAAGAGCCAACTTGCACCCTTTCTCAAGAATGAGTCCAGGAATTTGGTCCTCATAGGGCATGTATTTAAGAATATTATTTTATGAACATCAAAGCTTCTGAAGTCATTTGAGCATATGCAAAGCACCCTGCACCCTCCACAGATGTTTGTGGAGTTGTCCATTACCTGCAGTTTACATGACCAATTAAAAATCTTGCAGCACACCATGGAGTATGTGGCAATTCCAGGAACATTAGAAGTACACGCTGTATTGGCAGACATCTAAACTTTTGGTGGAATACATCTTGTGAACTCTCAGACTTCCATTAAAACAGTCCTTGGATATCAACTACAACAGAGTGTCCCATTGAATTTCAACATGCAGAGCAATTGGATGGAGAGACCTTGATACATTGCAGAATGCATTGTGTGCATTGGGTAGATCAGCCACTGAGCTGAAGCTGTCACCTATTTAGAGTCTGGTATCTAATTGTTCCAGCTGTGATTGGGAGCTTCTGTAAGAAAATTTGGGATTTGTTCTCATTGTCCTGCACTACCATTAGCTGATACATATAACAGCTCTTTGTCTGGAAATATTGGGTGACTTGCAACAAACTATTTGGCAGGCCTATACTGCAATATGGTCTGGAGAGTCAAAACAAAACTTCACTATTGTCCAGCTAGTCAGACAAGTTTCATTCATTAACCTTCACCTTGTATTTGTGGCTGTTCCAATGGGTTGTGAGCCCCCAGGGTGAAGAAGATCCTTGGTCACCTGGCAGCAATATCTGTTCAGACTACTTCCAGGTTCAGGTAATAGAAGAAGAGCAGCTTTTCTTAGAATGAATGCATCATGATTGTGACCAGCAAAGTAATCATTTATTTAAATAATTTTCTGCTGATGGCTATTGACCATCTGCATGTTTATTGAATGGAGCCCCTTATAGTCTATAAATGTCAGAGCACACAGTATTGGGGCCCAGATAACCGTGTGTGTCATTAACAAAGCTTTGACAAAGGGTCATCTGGACTCGAAACATCAGCTCTTTCTTCTCCTTACAGATGCTGCCAGACCTGCTGAGATTTTCCAGCATTTTCTCTTTTGGTGTGTGTCATTAATATTTTCTTACACTTTAGAGGATCTGATAATAAAACACTACACTCCACTCTTATGCCATTGTCAGCTTTTCATTGTGATATTTATGAATATGTTAGCCCTGGCTGTGTGCATCAACGCACAGCGGAGAGAGTAATGTTGCACATATCCCCAAAAACACCTTGCCGTTGTCACCTTCACAATACTGACAAAGCTATCCCTGTCGTGTCAATACTGACAAAGCTATCCCTCCGCAGAGTCGCGGAGCAGAAACTGATAGCCAGGTTCCGCACACACAAGGACGGCCTCAACCGGGATATTGGGTTTATGTCACACTATTTCACATAAATATTTCTGCTTTTTTCCTCCTGAGTCTTTATCATGCGATCCTAGAATCAGAATTTATGTCACACTATTTGTAACTCCCACAGTTGCGTGGACCTGCAGAGTTTCACTGGCTGTCTTGTCTGGCGACAATACACATCTTTTTAGCCTGTCTTGATGCTCTCTCCACTCCCATTGTTTTGTTTCTTAAAGACTGGATTAGTTGTAAGTATTCGCATTCCAACCATTATTCATGTAAATTGAGTCTGTGTCTTATAAGTTCTGTTTGTGAACAGAATTCCCACTCACCTGAAGAAGGGGCTCAGAGCCTCGAAAGCTTGTGTGGCTTTTGCTACCAAATAAACCTGTTGGACTTTAACCTGGTGTTGTTAAACTTCTTACTGTGTTTACCCCAGTCCAACGCCGGCATCTCCACATCATGAATCTTGTTTACAGGTTAAGCCCCTGGATATTACACAACTCTGTCACTGCCTCCTTGGTAAAGTGGAGCTGAATACAGAAACTTTCCTCAGTCATTAACCCTGTGCCTGCATCTGTCAACATGACTGTTCGAATTTAAATGGGTGCAACCACTCTGCCTCTGGTGAAAATGTAACTGTCTCTCAATTACAAAGGAAAAGCCTGTAAATGCTGGAAATCTGAACTAAAAGCTGGAAGTAAGCCACAGGTTGCACAGCGTCTGACAATGGGTTTGACTGAAATATTGGTTTGTCTCTCCTCTTTGCATAGAGGCTGCCATAGCTGTTAACCCTTCACCGATTCATGTTTTTCTCCTCATTACCTTAGGGAGAGAGAGCACACAGGATAGATCTCAGTTTAGATTTTATAGTCTTTAACAAATACTGATTAAAATCAGTAGGCAAGACAATTTCCTAATCAGATCCTGAGAATTAAAACTAAGTTTTTTTCCATTATTGCAAATAAACAATTAAACAAATTGCAACTGTAAAATGATTCAGAAATGCAGGGGAAAAAGTGGAAAATTAGGAAATAATGGAGAAAGCAATTTGATAAAAACACAGCAACACTAAAGCAGAAAGCAACAATCCAACAAGCAAACTCCACCGGGGAAAACTCCAGTGCAACTTTATGAAAACAATTTTTCAAAGGCCAGATTATGTGTTTCCATTGTTGTCCACACAAGGCTGATGTGGAGATGCCGGGGTTGGACTGGGTTAAAGAAGAAGGGGCTTGGAGCTCCGAAAGCTTGTGTGGCTTTTGCTACCAAATAAACCTGTTGGACTTTAACCTGGTGTTGTTAAACTTCTTACCACATAAGGCTGAGCAGAGTGTTTCATGAGAGAATGCAAGAAATCTCAACAGTAGGTACTTTCCATTATTTTGCTTGATTTCCGAGGTTCTTGAGTGATTTATGATTAAAACTCATGTTGTGAGGTCAAGGAAGTACAAAACAGGCAGGAATCCTGTGTGAGGAGTTGCTGATTCCATTTGCTCGCTCATCTTCACACTTTCCAGATTCTGGCAGGACCCAATCTCCCAAACAGAAAATGATCCGTCATTCAAAAATGATTTAACATCTAAAGTTAATTGTTTATTTGCAATAATGGAAAAAAACTTAGTTTTAATTCTCAGGATCTGATTAGGAAATTGTCTTGCCTACTGATTTTAATCAGTATTTGTTAAAGACTATAAAAATGGCTAAAAAAAAAGTTTGCATGGTCATGTTACTGCGAAACATCAGCATTCATTCGCCTAACCAATTTATGTCCCCTCCCACCAAAATTACCTGAAAGGTTCTGCAGCAGATTGTTTTATTTGCACTTCATGGCATATTCATGCTTTAGTTTTTGTGTTTTTCTTATGTTCTGTAAACCTGGCTTCTCCGTATGTCTGTCTGGATTAGTCATGGGTGATGGCATCGTTTGTCAGCCACATCGATTTGTGGGCAATTTGTTTTAAAATTATGAGCAGCAAACTTTGCCATTAATTTCATTTACTTTTATTGATACTGTTCTAAGTTTGTTACAGTTGGTGGCTCTCTTATCTTTGAAGACATGAGTTCAAGTCCCACTACGGATTTGAGAATATAACCTAGGTTGACACTTCAGGGCATTGCAAGATGTGCCAATTTCTGGATGACATTTTCATCTGAGGCCCCATCTGCTTTCCTGAGTGAATGTGAAAGATCTCACAGAACAGCAGGGGATGCAGTGAGAGAAAATATGACCCAACACCTTAGCTAACATTCCTGTGTCAACCACCATCTACAAAAAGATAATCTGGCCATTGATTTTCTGTTTGTGGGATCTTGCTGTGTGTATTTTGGATCACATTGCAATACGGGCTTACTTCATAACAGGTCTATAATTTGAAAAGTGCTTTGAAAATGTCCCAAGTACATGATAAACTTCTATGCAAAGATTTTGGGGACAATTTTAATAACTGTGGCTGGTTTTGGGGAGACTGAATATCCTGTTTAGTTGGGAAACTTTGGCAATTATAATATTTTAACGAATCTCCATTCTTCAAATACTTGGAGCATTGGGCGAAATATCTGCTGGTTGGGAAGCCGAGCAGCTAAAGGAAGGTTGGAACTCTCGCCACAGTTCCAGGATTGGCTGTGGGCCAGGAGAAGCAGGCATGCTTGCCCTCAGCTTCTTCCTTGCTGCTGCAGTCTCTGCCTCCCTTGACCTTCCCTGATATCACCCTTTCAGACTGTCTTCCAGTACAATGATATCTCCTTTTTGCAATTTCTCTTGACTGTGGTTTCTCTCTCCCCCCCTTGTTGCAGCATGCTGAACCCTACTGTAATGATGCAGATCTCATCAGGAACACAAAGGGTATTTATTAACATGGAAAAACCGTACAGAGGCCCATAGTCTCACTGGCTGCTCCAGTATCTACATGTCTTCTACATGGCTTCTGGATGTCTTCTGCCTAAGAGAAGACTCCACCCCCCTGGGGGGATTACCCACTCTCAGTTAGTGCCTTCAATCAGGTGACCCTCTTCTGCTGTTCTTCCCTTAAAGGGACAATCACCATAGCCCTCCTCCTTTAACTCTTTTATACAGTTTTCAGTAACCAAATTACTCAAGCCCAGATTTAACTAAACATTAAACCGTTGGATTGAACAATTGTATATCAATATGGCGATTGCTCATTGATGAGATTTTGAGGCTTGTACTTAGACATAAACATTTCCATTGGTAGGCTTTAACTATGTCCTTTTGCAAATATAGTCCTGATTGGAATGATTACATTCAGACTTGCTGCTTTTCCATTTGCGTGACCATTCCAGAACAGTCTTGTTCTGGAATGTAATCTCGGTTTCCGTCTCTGTCTGAATTGCTGATTCTGTTGTCAATTCAATTTTTTTACCTCTTCAGTTAATTTCTCATTGCCCAGCTCCCTTATTTGATCTCTTATTCTCCTGATTCAAGTCTTCACTGGACTTGCTGTTATTTTCTAGCTGCTTTTTCGTGGAGTTCAGCTTATTCTCCATTGTCTCATTAAGTTCTCCTTCTTCTTAGCTTCGTTTTGTCAATATTTTTTACAACTCTTTTTTCTAAGTTTGTTGTCAGTCATTTCATCTTGTTGTTTTAATGTCTTCTCTGGAGCTTAAATTATTTTTGCTGATGCCTCTATGTTTTCTTTTCTTTTGAAATCTTTATTTTCTGCGTTTCTTTTGGGGGAAATCCAAAAGAAACACAGAAATTTCTTACTGGGCATATACATTTCACAAATGGAATCTTCATTTCTACAAGTCTTGAGGTCAACTAAACCCTTTTGGCTTCATTGATGGTCAGGTCTGTCTCCGACAAAATATTGACTTGTTTCTATTCTGCAATTCTCTCGTGTCTTTCATTTTGTCATTTACTGTCTTTCATTGCCCTCTTTCTTGGGTCTTTCATCATTGCCCTCGTTTTGGGGTCTTTCATCGCCCTCCTGGGGTCTTTTAGTTCTCTCCTTCTGGGATCTTCTGATGCCTCTTACTTGAGGTCTTCATTTCTTCCTCTGAGATCTGGCGTTGCCTCTTCCCTGAGATCTTATTGCCTCCTCTTAAGTCTAGTGTTGCTTATGGACCTTTTTTGAGAGTTGCTCTCTATTTGGGGTCTTCTCCAATTTTCCTGTCCATTGCCCTCTGTTCCTTCTTGTGGTTGCTGCATTAAATGTATTTACCACTTTAAATGCATTCTGTCAGTAGCAGCCTATTCTCTCTCTGTACCTTTCCCCCGCTTTTGAAGCTTTGGCGTGAAACTGGCAGGTCCCTCTTGAACCTTTTTTAAACTTTTAAATTTCTATTCCAACCCTCCAAAACTTCCTTTTTCCTGAAGGAAAACTCTCTCAGCGATCTTTGCAACTTTTTTTCTTTTAGCTGACTGGAGATTCCATTTTTTCCTTCTTCTTTTGATGTGTCCGTTCCTTCCTTTGTTAATTTCACCAGCAGATCCAGCGTTGTCTATCGGGACCATTATTTTTAAAATGATTTAACTTATTTTACTTTTAAGCTGATTGGGGACTTCTCTTCTTTGGACCCCCCTGCAGGCTCTGCTGTGATCACGAGCCTGTCTGTTTCAGCCTCTGCATTTTCCTGTGCTTCTGGGACAGGTCTTGCAGTTCCCGGGGCATTTTTCATTTTTACTTTAAACACTGCTCTCTGTGTCTCCGTTCCTTTTTCTTTCAAAAACAAACTCTGTCTTATTTTTCTCTTAAGTTCCACCTTCTTTTAAAAATCAAAGTCACAGCTCTTGCTTCTTAGAGCTATTTTCTCCTATATTTTCTAAACTACAGATGTTGCGGCCAATATACGTTCGCTCTATGTCTGTCCCTCAGGGTCTGGCACCATCACAACACCTCACTAGGTTAATTCACCTAAAGAATTTGGGTGAGTATCTTTTTCTTCAGGCTTCAATTAAAACAGTAAAACCGGATACTCACAGGTTGGCTGTTCATCACAATTCATTTTATCCTCATCGCCAATGTAACGACGCACTCTACAAACTTCGTCAGGAATACAAAGGGTATTTATTAACAAGGAAAAACTGTACAGCAGCCTCATTAACCACCACCACCCCCTCCACCCCCCCAAACAGCTCACCAGCTGCCCCGTCACTACATGTCTTCTATATGCCTTTTAGATGTGTTCTGCCTAAGAGAGGATTCCCCCCCCGTAGTGATTACCCACTCTCAGATCCAACTGATCCCTCAAATCAGGTGACTCTTTTCTGCTGTGCTGCCTTTAAAGGGACAATGATCACCAACCCATGGACTTCTCTGATCTTTTATTACAGGTTCTACGGGCGGGACAGTGGCAGAATGATTAGCATTGCTGCCTCACAGTGCCAAGGACCCAGGTTCAATTCCTGGCTTGGGTCACTGTCTGTGTGGAGTTTGCACATTCTCCTTGTGTCTGCGTGGGTTTCCACCGGGTGCTCCAGTTTTCTCCCACGCCCCAAAGATGTGCGGGTTAAGTGGATTGGCCATGCTAAATTGCCCCTTAGTGTCAGGTGGACTTACTAGGTTAAATGCATGGGGTTATGGGGATAGGGCCTGGATGGGTTTGTGGTCAATGTGGACTCAATAGGCCGAATGGCCTCCTTCTGCACTGTAGAGATTCTATGATTCAATGAAAGGTTTTCCTGCCAGGTAGCCGGTTATTCTTCAATCTGTCTGGTTGCTGGTCAGGAAAAGGAGTAAAAATAAATTCTAATAAGGAGCTGACATTAAATTTGTCAAAGCATCTATGCTTGTAGCATTTCTGGGTTTTCTGGCCACAGGCTCACCTACCTGTTCCCTCCCTCTCTCCCCGTAACTTTTGGGTCTTGTATATGAAGCATATGTTAAGTTTGTTTTTATCTTCTTGTCTTTGAATTTGTCAGTGCGAACGTTTCACGATATGCTAATTAAACAAATAGTTCTTGGGTTATTGTTTGACAATATTTGAATAATATGAATAATTCAGATCCATACAATACACTCTTGTAGTTGTTGCTACTCCTGAGGGGGAAAGGTTACTGATGTAGTTATGCATTTGTAAGTGTGTGATACTTCAAAAGAAAATGATGCAGACAGGCTGCCTACAAGTGCTCACAAGAACTCTAAAATGTCACAGTTCTAGTTGTCTTTTAAGACTTTATTTTATTTACCAGTGTGCTCTCCCAGGCTGCATTTAATTGCCCACATTATGCTTGCAATTCCCATTATCATAGCAAGGGTAGTTACATGGGTGTTGGGATTCCAATGCTAAACTCTAAGCCATCCCGAGCTAAGTATGAATTTCTTGCCATTTTACCACTTTATAATTCAGGAATGAGGAATAATTGATGCTGGTTTGAAACTTCAGACATGAAGAAGGTTTTTATTATCACACATTGGACCAATCGCAAATACTTTCAACTTCACCAGGCCTGAAACTTCAGTGGGCAGCACAGTCAGAGGTAAATTGTTATTCAAAATTGTTGCTTTAATAAGCAGAAAGGTGAGCTGTACAAATGATGGTGATTTAATGTGGTTATCCAGCCAACAACAGCTTGGACAAAATTTACAACTTGAGGAGAATTGAACTTTCGTATTAGAAGTTGCGCTGTGCAAAAAGTTAACACATTCCTATCAAATTCCTTTGCTATTTTAACAATGACTATAATCCTTTGTGATTTATCCCTCTTGCAAAGATAACAGGAATTAATAACTGCGTACCAAGGCACTGAATCTATGGAAATTCAGTAAGAAGTTTAACAACACCAGGTTAAAGTCCAACAGGTTTATTTGGTAGCAAAAGCCACACAAGCTTTCGAAGCTCTAAGCCCCTAAGAGCTTCGAAAGCTTGTGTGGCTTTTGCTACCAAATAAACCTGTTGGACTTTAACCTGGTGTTGTTAAACTTCTTACTGTGTTTACCCCAGTCCAACGCCGGCATCTCCACATCATGACTTCTATGGAAATTGCCAGGGAAGTTCAAACTTCCGAAGGGTAATTCATCTCTGGAATGATTCAAACAAGTCTCCAAATCTGAGTTGGAGTTGGCGACTTCAGACAGGTCTGACATTCTTACCTGGATAATGACACAGAAAATGGTTGACAGAAAAATCCTAATCTAATCCTTAGAACTGACCGCCAATGGCTCACACTAACATCCCTGGCTCCATCGTCAACCCCCTGAATACCCTCTCCAACTCTCTGACCATCCCCAGACACCCACTAACCTATATACCCCAACCCAACTACCTCTCCCGACCCAACTATCCCCTGACCACCGACCTATGCACCCACCTACCAACCTTACCCTCCTCACCTACCTATCACCTCAGCCATTCACTCATTCGTTAACATTTATCCATTCACGAACATTCACCCTGGGCATTTAAACTTCTGGCAGCCAGTGCATTAAAAAAAGGGGGTGCATCTGGTACGCTGATTCTCTTCACTGCTCTGTGTGTGGAATCTTATGCTGAGGGAGTTCTTCAGGCTGCTATATTGGAAGATGGAGCATTTCAAATGTATCCAGGTAAGTGCGCAGGTTTTTGGTTGATCAGTGTCCGACACAATGGTTCCAGCAATGATCGGAAGACTTGGGCCATGATTTAAACGGCTAAACTGTCTTCTCTCAACAGGCTGGTTACCTGTCTCACTGAGCTGCCTTTCTTAAAACTGGAAGTGAGCGGGTTGGAGGTGGTTTGGAGATAAGTTTGAGATTTTAAATTTTCAACATCCTACCTGATCCCAAACCACCCATTTGTTGTAGTAAAATTTACCAGCAATAACTCGATCACAACCTTCTGCTGAATTTGTTTTGTGTGATTTTAAGTTTAGGATTCATTATAATATGTGAGTGATGTCACAACAATATTTCTGAAGTCATTTTACAACCCCATAAAATATAATAAGATGATAATAAGTCTCAGGTAACAGTGGGCTGGATTCCAGACGTTCAAGTAGGGTGAAGAAGGTGAAATGGAAAATATGTGGTCCGCTTACACCCACTCCTCCAGAATTTAGGGTGGGGATGTCTGGTGGGAGAGGGGTTAGTCCAGGAGCTGGAAGTTGTTCGTGGCCAGCAATTCAAAGGCATTGGGTTGATGGCTACTTGAGGAGAGATGTGCTTGTGGTCAAAGCGTTGTTTGAAAGAAGAGAGGGAAGAAGGCAGAATGCACAGGTGACACTGAAGCATTGCGACAGCAACAATGAAGGCAGGTTTTTCCATATTGATGATTATTGTGGCAGGAGTGTCTCATTCAGGATCCACGTCACGGGGGAAAGAACATCTGAGCACACATCTCATTTCTGAATAGGAAAGTGTTCAGAGAAGAGTAATATTCTCCCCTTTAACTTTGTGGAAGCTCAACCTGCCCATTTCCAGCAAAATCACCTTCGAATTCTCACCACATCTTTCATCTGCCGGGCCAAATGGAGGCAGGGAAAATGGGAGGGCTGAGATCACTGACAGCCCCATGACTCAACAGTGACTCCCTGTGAGTCCTCCTCCAGACTGTGAATAATCCCTGGGAGATCCTCATGCCAAGTGATGGCCAAAGGAAACCTCTCCACCACATCAAACAAGCCCGGGCAAGGGTAGCAGAGGAGCTCAGCAGCCATGGGGTCATCCAAAGCACCTGGCTGCAGGTGCAGTAAGAGGCTGAATCAGCTCCTATGTTCGGTAAGGGTGAGTATTCAACTATTTTGTCGATGGATCCAGGTGGGACAGTGTGAGGGTGGGTTGTGCGTCAAGTTTGCCTAGTGTCTAGGCAACATGCAGCGAGAGGAATGAAGTAGAAGTGGCACAGTACATGGCACTGCGGGATTTTGAGGGCAGTTTGAAATCCAAGACCTATTAATTTGCAAAGATCATTGTGAAGCTGTGGCCACTGACAATTAAAATATTGGGCACACAAATATCAGTATAATCTTTCCACAGAAGATTCATGACATTGTCTCCTTGTCTCTGGAGGGGAGGCAGTGGCAGAGTGGTATTATCACAAGACTAGTAATCCAGAAAGCCAGCGCAAGATCTGGAGATCAGGTTTCAAATCTCAACACGGCAGATGGTGAAATCTGGAATTAAAAAATCTAATGATAACCATGAAACCATTGTCAATTGTTGTAAAAACTGGTGAGAAATGGTTTTCAGCACTTCTTCATGCACTGAGTACATAAGATTCGACATTTGGACTCACTGACAAAATGGATCTGAAACTCTCCCGTTTTCACGCTTGTTCTGGATTTAGGATTTTTTTCATAAGATCGCCCCCATGGACTGTTGCAGTTCAGGAAGGTAGCTCACCACCACTTTTTCATGGGCAATTGGGATGGATAATAAAGCTGGCCTAGCCAATGTTGTCCACATCCCGTGAAAGAATAATTTGAAAATAGCTCAGAGAGGGAGGAGCATCAAACCATCAGAGACCAAAAGAGAAAATGCTGGAAAATCTCAGCAAGTCTGGCAGCATCTGTAAAGAGAGAAAAGAGCTGACGTTTCCAGTCCAGATGATCCTTTTGAAAGGATCATCTGGGCTGGAAACTATTCCAGCATCCGCAGTAATTCATTCCTCTCGCTGCATGTTGCCTAGACACTAGGCAAACTTGATGCACAACCCACCCTCACACTGTCCCACCTGGATCCATCGACAAAATAGTTGAATACTCACCCTTACCGAACGTAGGGTCCTTTTGAAAGGATCATCTGCCCGACCTGCTGAGATTTTCAAGCATTTTTTCTTTTGGTTTCAGATTCCAGCATCCGCAGTAATTTACTTCTATCAAAACATCAGAGACTGCACCATCATCTCCTTGCACAGCTTTAGCACCTTTGCAGAAAAACGTACCTCAGTGGATATGTTCAACTCAGCTGAAAGGGTTACAGACATTGGTTCAAGGACATCACAAGTGGCAGACCAGCTGCTGGAGACTGATATAGTGCAGACTGACACTTAGGCAAGTGCTGGAGGAGACATACATGCTGAGCCTGAGGCTGATGACAAGCTTTTGGAGTTGTTTATCAAACAAGGAATGATGGATGTACAGTGCGAGGTACATGAAGATGTGGTGGAGATTCCAGAGGGGTTGCCTCCTTGGCACAGACAGTGGAGCAGCCCATCCAGGCCATGAGCACTTTGATCCCCCTCTCTTCAGAATGAGTGGCTTTCTCACTTGAGAGACTTGTGTCTCAGGGCTATGAATAGTAAATATTTATTCTGTACCTTTTCAATCTCTTTTTCTAAAAAAAATCTGATTATTTGTCTACAGTTCTGTTGTACTAATTTCTCTTTTCAGTTTCCCTCAGTTAGCTCACTCCTCATTGTTCCAAAGTCTGCCTTATTAAAAGCTAATGTCCTTATTTCTGTAAGTTAGATTTTTCCTTTCCATTTGGACATTAGACCGAACATATACTGGTCACCACTCCTGAGATGCTTTCCCAAACATAAGGTTCACCTGATCTATTTTGTTAGATATCATTAGATCTGGCAATGTTTCTCTCTTTGTGGGCAATATGAATACAGCTCTTGAGGAAGGAAACAATTATATATTTTAGGAAATTAATTACCTTTACTCAATTAGCTTCTACCTGCAAATTAATGAATCATAATTAAAATTCATTGACCGATATCTTTTCCATTGACTTTTGTTGACAAAGATTAAGACCTTGTTCCATTATCTTTGACTTTACCCATGTAACTGCTTGAGTCGTTTCCACTTCCATGCCCTGTGTGTTTGCCTTTTGCGAAATTTATTTTAATTTGCATAGCAATCATTTCTATTTCTCTCTTCCCTACTTGCTCTTTGATTTAATTTTTCCTGTTCTGTTTCTTCCTAATTTTAATGACTCCATTGGGGTCCTCTGCTGGTTAGAAGATATAATGTGAAATTGGGCAACCACCACTTGGAGCTTGCACTGCATACACTCAGAGTAGATATCCACAGTTTAGAGTGGCTTTGCTAGTGGCCTTTAATGACACGTTTTCCTTTTTCTTTCCATGACAGTTCCACATTCCAATTCTGTAGTGTTTTGCAGTTCTGCCGCCAGCTTTCTAATCCCTTACTAATGAAAGCTCCAGTTTTAGGAATATTCTATTACATTTTGTGTCTCCCCCGCACCCCCTTGGTACTATTTGATGTTTTTCTTTCTTCATTCATGGGAAATCAGCACTGCTGGCATGGCAAACATTTACTGTCCAACCTTAAGTAGAATCATAGAATCCTACAGTACAGGAGGAGGCCGTTTGGCCCATCGAGTCTGCACCAACCACAATCCCACCCAGTCCCTTTCCCTATAACGCCATGCATTTACCCTAGCTAGTCCCCCTGACACTAAGGGGCAATTTAGCATGGCCAATCCACCTAACCTGCACATCTTTGGACTGTGGGAGGAAACCGGAGCACCCGGAGGAAACCCATGCAGACATGGGGAGAATATGCAAACTCCACTCCACTCAAGCCGGGAATCGAACCCGGTTCCTGATGCTGTGAGGCAGCAGTGCTAACCACTCTGCCATTGTGCTGCCCTTTGTGCCATTGTGCCCTTGAGAAGGTGCTAGTGAGCCTCCTTTTTGAATCGCCGCAGTCCATGTGGTGCAGGTACACCCACAGTGCTGTTAGCAAGATAGTTCCAGGATTTTGACCCAGCGACAGTGAATATATTTCCAATGGTGTGTAGCTTGCAGGGAAACTTGCAGATGGTGATGTTCCCATTTTCCCCCACTGCCCAGGGCCCTGCATGATTGCCTCTGACTCACATTTGAATTGGAGACTTGGGACAGTTCTGTAGTAATTTCCTGGACAGTTACCCAAGAAATGTTAGATTAAAACTTGGTCTAACATCTGGATAACTCCAGAACGGCACCACCCCTCCAATCACCCCCAAACCACCCAACCATCCCTCAAAACAACTAACGCTGCAACCAGGTCAGATTTCTCACTCCACAACTGGAAAACACCACTGACATTACCCAACTACACCCACCCAACCACCAGTCTACCCTCGTGACCACATGATTACCCGTGACCTGAAAAACCTACCGAACTGACATGACTACACCACCCCAACCAGACCCGATTACCGCCGCCACAACTCCCCCCCCAACCATCTGACACCTCCTGCCACCCACCAACGAGACTCAACTACCAACTCTAAAACAGACCATCCCTCTGACTGGAACGATCTACTCCACCCACCCCCGATTATCCTCTGACCTGATCCCATCATCAAATGACCTAACTACACCACTCCTACTGGACCAGACAACCCTCCCTGGTCACCGGACTAAAACCCTCTGAGCTCATGACTACCCTCCCTCCTGCCACCCCACCCCCCAATATGGCTACTCTCCAGACGTGCTGAATACCCCGTCGATCACCTGACTAAGTCCAACCCAACCTGATTGCCCCTCGACCCAACTACACTTTCAACCCAACCCGACGAACCCCAACCACCTCACTACACCCCTGACCTGACCACCCTCTCTTCCTTGACTCTATTCCTCTCTGATGGAGTTCCATGGTGGACACTGTGCTGCGCATTTCTTGAACAACCAAGATCGGAAGATCCGGCAGCATTGGATCAGGAAAACATTGGCGCATGCAGCATTGTCAGTGCTGGGACGATTCAGACCAGTGTAGCTTCATTGCTGAATATATTACTGCTAAACCAAATAACTCACCTCAAGTTCAGTGAATAAGAATACTCCAGCAGCCAAAATGGTGGAAGAGTCATAGAGGCCTACAGAACAGAAAAGGCCCTTCGGTCCATCATGTCTGTACCAGTCAAACAGCAACTATCCAACTATTCTAAAAGAAGTGGGAACATTTCCTTTGTTCATTATTTGAAGTGAATTAATGAATGTGTTTTTGTAAAGTGGATTTATTTTTCTTTCTTCCAGGTACTGGTGTGAACTGTAAATACATCTAACTTCATTTATAAATGCAGCATTC
The DNA here is from genome assembly GCF_964213995.1 of Mustelus asterias. Lineage (NCBI taxonomy): Eukaryota > Metazoa > Chordata > Chondrichthyes > Carcharhiniformes > Triakidae > Mustelus > Mustelus asterias. The sequence goes on along the minus strand of NC_135807.1, from coordinate 55,101,796 downwards.
ACATTCACCAGACTCAAAGGGTTATTTACCACTATTTCAGTCAGATGTACTTTAACTTTTACATTAAAATTCCAGCCATTGCAACTCAAACCAACCAGAATGAAAACATTTTAACATTCAGAAAACTGTCAACAGATGCATTTTTTTTTCTAATTGTAGAACTCCTGGGAATTTTGCAGTAAATGTTAAGGGTTTTGCATAAAAAGTAAGTGAATTTCAATTACCGCAGAGGTATGGGTGACTAAGAACTGACTGCATATAATGCATAATAAAGAATCAAGAGTTTCTAATAACGTCCAGAGGCATGCATAAATTCGCAGATACTTCTAATGATTTTGACAATTCAAACTAATGTCAGAGGGTTCATTTTAAAAGTGCCTGGTGTCATGGAATGTTAGGTGGGTATATATTTAAAGCAAACTTGAAGCCTATAATATTAATATAAGAACATAAGAAATAGGAGCAGGAGTAGGCCATCTAGCCCCTCGAGCCTGCCCCGCCATTCAATAAGATCATGGCTGATCTGACGTGGATCAGTACCACTTACCCGCCTGATCCCCATAACCCTTAATTCCCTTACCGATCAGGAATCCATCCATCCGCGCTTTAAACATATTCAGCGAGGTAGCCTCCACCACCTCAGTGGGCAGAGAATTCCAGAGATTCACCACCCTCTGGGAGAAGAAGTTCCTCCTCAACTCTGTCTTAAACCGACCCCCCTTTATTTTGAGGCTGTGTCCTCTAGTTTTAACTTCCTTACTAAGTGGAAAGAATCTCTCTGCCTCCACCCTATCCAGCCCCCGCATTATCTTATAAGTCTCCATAAGATCCCCCCTCATCCTTCTAAACTCCAACGAGTACAAACCCAATCTCCTCAGCCTCTCCTCATAATCCAAACCCCTCATCTCCGGTATCAACCTGGTGAACCTTCTCTGCACTCCCTCCAATGCCAATACATCTTTCCTCATATAAGGGGACCAATACTGCACACAGTATTCCAGCTGCGGCCTCACCAATGCCCTGTACAGGTGCATCAAGACATCCCTGCTTTTATATTCTATCCCCCTCGCAATATAGGCCATCATCCCATTTGCCTTCTTGATCACCTGTTGTACCTGCAGACTGGGCTTTTGCGTCTCATGCACAAGGACCCCCAGGTCCCTTTGCACGGTAGCATGTTTTAATTTGTTTCCATTGAGATAGTAATCCCATTTGTTATTATTTCCTCCAAAGTGTATAACCTCGCATTTCTCAACGTTATACTCCATTTGCCATATCCTCGCCCACTCACTCAGCCTGTCCAAATCTCTCTGCAGATCTTCTCCGTCCTCCACACGATTCACTTTTCCACTTATCTTTGTGTCGTCTGCAAACTTCGTTACCCTACACTCCGTCCCCTCCTCCAGATCATCTATATAAATGGTAAACAGTTGCGGCCCGAGTACCGATCCCTGCGGCACGCCACTAGTTACCTTCCTCCAACCGGAAAAACACCCATTTATTCCGACTCTTTGCTTCCTGTCGGATAGCCAGTCCCCAATCCACTTTAACACACTACCCCCAACTCCGTGTGCCCTAATCTTCTTCAGCAGCCTTTTATGGGGCACCTTATCAAACGCTTTTTGGAAATCCAAAAACACCGCATCCACCGGTTCTCCTCCATCAACCGCCCTAGTCACATCTTCATAAAAATCCAACATGTTCGTCAAGCACGACTTTCCCCTCATGAATCCATGCAGGATGAATTTTGCATTGCTATGTGTCAAGCCTTGCCACACTAATGAAGCAAGGTTAACTCACCTATTAATCCTCTTGGATTTGCAAATGCACAGCCATGATTGGTGCATCAGTAAAGAAATCAATACTGTATTTTTAATGCTTTTTCATTTTTTTTCAATCCCGTACATAGTAGAATCCACGACTGGTTTATTCATTCTTGGGATACAAGCATTGCTGGCAAGATCAACATTCATTGTTTATCCCTAGTTGTCCCTGAGCAGATGGTGGTGAGTTACCTTACTGAACCTCTGTAGTCCATGTGGTGTAGGTACGCCCACAGTGCTGTTAGGAGGGAAGCTCCAGGATTTTGATATGAGCCAGTGAAGGAACAGTGGTATAACTTTAAGTCAGGGTGGCATGTGACTTGGAGGGGAGAGCATTCACATATTAGCGTCGCCATGCATTTGCTACTCTTGTACTTCTGGGTGGTAGAGGCTATGGATTTGGAAAGTGTTGTCAAAGGAGTGTTCATGTGCATGGCATTGCGTATCAGTGGTGGAGGGATTGAATGTTTAAGGTGGTGGATGGGGTGCCAATAAGGCAGGCTGCCCTGTCTTTGGTGGTGCCCAGCTTCTTGAGTGTTGGGGGAGCTGCACTCATCTAAGCCAAAAATATTTCATCAGACTCCAGACTTGTACCTTATGGATGTGTGCAGGTTTTGGGGATACAGGAGGTGAGTTACTACTCAATGTCAAATTCCCAACCTCTAACTTGCTTTTGTTTCCATAGTATATATATTGCTGGTCCAGTTCAATCCAGGTCAATGGTAACCCCCAGGATGTCGACAGTGGGTGATTCTGCGAAGTTGATGCCATTGACTATCAATGGGAAATGGTTATATTCTTTCTTGTTGGAGATGGTCATTATCTGACACTTGTAGCTTGAATATTACTTGCCACTTATCAGCACAAGCCTGAATGTTGTTCAGTTCTTGCTGCATTAGGGCATCGATCACTTTAGTGTCTGAGGACTGAGGCGCATGTTATTGAACATTGTGCAATCATCAGTGAACATCCCTATTTCTGACCTTGTGTTGGAGACAAGGTCATTGATAAAGCAGCATAGACACTTCCCTAAGGATCTCCTGCAGCAATGTCCTGGGACTAAGGTGATTGGTCTCCAACAGCCAAAGCCATCTTTCTTTATGTTAGGTACTCGTCTAATCAGTGGAGCATTTTCTCTTTGATTCCCATTGACTCCAGTTTTGCTCAGGCTCCTTGATGCCACACTCACTTGATGTCAAGGGCTATCACACTCACCTCACCTCTGGCATTCTGCTCTGTTGTCCATGTTTGGTGAAAGGCTGAGTTAAGTGGTCCTGGTGAAAACTAAACTGGGCATCAGTAAGCAGGTTATTGCTGAGTAATTGCCGCTTGACAGCATTGTGACTAACGTCTTCCATCTCCCTCCTGATGAATAAGAGTAGGTTGATGGGGGCCATATTTGTCCAGATTGGATTTGTCCTGCTCTTTGTGGGCGAGACATACCTGGACAATTTTACACACTGCCAGGTAAATGCTGATATTGTGGCTGTACTTATCATAACATTGTAAGAAATAAGGGCAGGAGTAGGCCCTTCATGACTGATCTGATTGTGGCCTTAACTCTACATTCCTGCCTGTTCCCCCATAGCCCTTAACTTACTTGTGAACTAAAAATCTAAAAACTCAGCCCTGAATATATTCAATGCTCCTGCCTCCACTACTCTTTGTGGAAGAGAATTCCAAAACCTAACAACCTGCTGGGAGAATTCCTCCTTAGCTCAGTCTTAAATGGGAGATTCCTTATTTTGAAACTGTGCCCTCTAGTTCCAGGTTAGCCACATGAGAGTAAGCACCCATTCAGCATCAACCTGTCAAGCTCCCTCAGAATCTTATATGTTTCAATAAGATCACCTCTCTTTGCTCTAAACTCCAATGAGTATAGTCCAATCTACTCAAGTTTTCCTTAGAAGGCATTTCATCTCAGGAATCAGCCAAGTGAACCGTCTCTGAACTGTTTCCAATGGAACAGCTCGGCTGAGAGCATGGCTAGTCCCACAGCATGTCCTTAGTACTAAAGCCAGTATGTTGTCAGGGTTCATAGCCTTTGCCATAGCGAGCACTTCAGCTGTTTCTTCCACTTACAACGAACATACGGATGGGAAGCTCAAATTTAGTTGACAAAGCCAATGAAATAAAATTGCACTAATTAGTTTATCCTGCACTCCTACAACTCATGTTCAGTGCCAGCAAATAATTTAAGTGACTGATTAATCAGCAACTCTCAGCCTCTCCTCTTAATTTAAGTGCATAAATATCACTGATGGAAGTGAACTGATTTTAATATCCTTACTTTATTTAAGTCCATTTATTTAGTCCCAGATCAGCAGAGCAGACTCATCCTCAACATTAAACAGCAATGTAGGCAGCTGAACTGTTCAGTTATTAACCGGATGCCGAACGTGTCTATCAATGCTGGACAGCACCATTCATAGGGAATGATAATATTCTGTTTGCTGGTGATAGCATTGATACACATTGGCAATCATGTTATTGAGGGGAATATGAAGTTTTTGTGATAGATCTGTTGGTTTGCTGTCATCAATTTTACAGTAAGAAGTCTCACAACACCAGGTTAAAGTCCAACAGGTTTATTTGGTAGCAAATACCATAAGCTTTCGGAGCAATGCTCCTTCATCAGATGGAGTGGTCTCTGTCAGTCAAAGTCAAAATCTACTCCACTGCATACTACCTGAGCCTGGAAATCCCAATGTATATATTTATAACCAGAGAGATTTGCAAACAGAGCTCAAAGCAATTGGAGATAGGAATTGAATTTCTCCCTGCTCTCTCCAGGCACCCCATTTGGTCCTGACTTATAGACAAGCCCTTCAGTCAGCTGCTTCCCGTGCTGTGTCCCAGTAAACTCTGGGTTGGAAAGGTAGGAACGGTGGTTGGATGATGCCAGGATGATGAGCCATTGGCCTGTGGTCAGTCCATATGAATAGACATATTTTCCTGATTGTTGGCTGCATCCCAGGAAGGAGATTCTGCACTGCCCCGTGCAGCTTGTTCTGTAAAGGTGGCATCATCTTTGCTGTTGGAAGGCCGGAGCTCAGGCAGTCGCTGCTTCCCAGGAGTTCTGGTTCCCCCCCAATGGCGCTCGCACACCATGCTGAAAATCAATGAGATCACTTCTGACTCTTCTAAAGCCCAGAGAACATGAACCCAATTTATTCAGCCTCTCATTATCGGAGAATACTGTTATCCTAATGAGCCTTTATATTTGTATGTGCCGGTGCAAGTGTATCCTTACCTAAATATGGATCATGGCTGATCCTCCAACTCAATAGCCTGATCCCACCTTACCCCATATCCTTTGATTCCCTTTGCCCCAAGAGCTATATCTAACTCCGTTTTGAAAACATACAGTGTTTTAGCTTCAACTGCTTTTGTGGTTATGAATGTCATAGGCTTACCACTCTCTGGGTGAAGAAATTACTCATCTCAGTCCTGAAAGGTTTACCCCTTATTCTTAGACTATGACCCCTAAGTGCTACTGCAATTGGCTAATCCGCTGGTCCATTTTGATTCAGAGAGGAAAATTATCCTGTTGAATGATGCCTCGTGTACAGGTGGGAGTAGTACTTTCTCATTTAATGGAGGACGGGTCTGAAAACCTAATGGTTTTACATCTAGGAAGGTGACAAAAGGTGAAAAGGGATATTCACAGTTGGACAAAGAAAGTCTAGGTGTTGCTTTTGCTGTGAAAAGATTCCATCTGTACCTCATTGTTTTCATTCACCATATGTACCGACCACAAGCTGTTGATGAGTCTTTTCAGTGAGTAGAAATGTATTCCTCCCATGGCTTCAGCAAGAATACAGCGCTGGGCATTTACATTATCAGCTTGTCAGTCCAATATCATGTACAGAGCAAATGCAGATGTGTTGAGTCATCTCCTGTTACTGGATTTGTCATCCAAGGTATTGTGCCCTCCCAAGATCATTTTCTTACTCGAGAGACTGGTATATTCTCCAGTAAGCGCGAAGTAGATTAAGCAGTGATCAGACAGAGATCCTAATCTGTCACACGTTGAAAGATTTCTGATGCAAGGATGGCCAACTATCACAGAAGATGATGAGTTGAAATCTTATGTGAAGCGTAGAGATGAGTTCAGTGTGCAGAATAGATGTATACTGTGGGATCAAGAGTTCCTCCCCCTGCTTGTTCACAAGTCATGGATGAAATTCATGAGACTCATCCAGTGCTTCTACAATGAAAAGTCTCCCCAGGTCATATGTTTGGTGGCCTAATGTGGATATGGACTTGGAGAACAAGGTGAAACCCTGTTCACCATGTGTGATTAACCAGATGATGGAACAACCAGCATCACTTCTTCCTTGGGAGTGGCCTGATAGGTTGTGGTGCAGACTGCATGTGGACTTAGCGGGATCTTTCCTGAATAATATGTTTTTGGTTGTGTGCATTCAAAATGGTTGCAAATACATGCACAGTGGTTAGCACTGCTGCCTCACAGCGTCAGGGACCCGGGTTCGATTCCTGGCTTGGGTCACTGTCTGTGTGGAGTTTGCATGTTCTCCCCGTGTCTGCGTGAGTTTCCTCCGGGTGCTCCGGTTTCCTCCCACAGTCCAAAGATGTGCGAGTTAGGTGGATTGGCCATGTTAAATTGCCCCTTAGTGTCAGGGGGACTAGCTAGGTAAATGCATGGGGTTATGGGGATAGGGGCTGGGTGGGATTGTGGTCGATGCAGACTCGATGGGCCGAATGGTCTCTTTCTGCACTGTAGGGATTCTATGAATACATATTATAAGTAATATTATGGCTCCTGTGACAATTGAGAAGCTACGTCACATTTTTTTGTGACTCATGGTTTATGAGATTCCCTTGTGTCTGACAACGGCACTACATATACAAGTGAAATATTTCAAAAATTCATCCAAATGAATGATATACGCCATTGTACATACGTGTGTACAGGTCTGTTTCATCCAGCTTTGAATGTGGTTTGGCAAGGTGAGCTGTTCAAACTCTGAAGGAGGAATTGAAGAAGATACTTGGGAGTACAAAATTCTCCAGGTTTTTATTCCAGTATTGTATCCACAAACGGGCTCTCTCCAGTGGAACTGCTGTTAGGTAGGAGGCCAAGGTCTCATCTGGATCTGCTTCCTCTAGATCTCAGAGCAAAGGAGACAAGAGAAGTGGAATGAGGGACATGATTACCATGCTGAAGACAAGCAGTTCAAATCTGATGATCAGGTTTACATCAGGAACTTTGGTAGTAACCAGAGGTGGTTACCAGGAATCATTTAAAACCAGTGTGGACAAAAGCTTGGGTTGTGAGACTGCAACATGGAAGAGTCGTTCACAGGCACCATATTCGTTTGTTTTATGATTCCGAGTAAGGAAAAGTTTCAGAGTCAACAACAATTGCCGCTAACATGGCAGAAAGTCATGCTGCTATGGGCGTTCACCAGGAAGTGGTTCCTGTGTTTCCAGGTTTTCCGGTTGACTCTGTTGGGGGGAATGGAAGAGGAATGTTCATGTACAGATTTACAATCTACCTCTTCACCTATGATTCCAGATGAACCATTATCAGGTTCACCAGAGGTATTGCATAGGTCACAGTGTGACCGCAAGGCTCCTGACACTCTCGTGTAGATAAGACTTTACTTTCTGGATTGTACACGCACAGAAATTCTAGGCCCTGAAGTTTGCAGTGAGCCAGTGATAATGAGAACTTGAGGAGCAGACTACACCAGATTCATAAAAGCCTCACGCAAAATGTTAATGAAGTTCTTACTTCATAATGCAATTTCTGAACAATATGCTCTGAAAGAATGATGTTGCATAATTAGCCTGTTGGTTGCAGCAGAATCTTCTTGGTAGTCGCATCAAGCAACTGCTTGCTAATCAAGCAATTTCATTGTTTATTTCATGTCAATTGGATTTCACAGCTGCAGCGATTCACACCTTCTTAAAGGTACATCCTATCTACCATCTGCGACTTTTAACGAAGAAATTCGTATTTGACTTGAAGAAAAATTGAACCGGTTATATTATAGTGGCTAATCTGTTATGGCCCATTTCACACTCTGCCATAATTGAAAGTCTTCCCTATGGTGTTTGCCAAACTCAAAACTTTAAAGCAGTTGACCTTGCTTTGTAAGGTAACGTAATGATAGTGAGTAAAATACACACAACATTTTATCACACTCTTTCTGAGGTCAACCTATTTGTTTCTTATCTGCTTTCAAGTTGGGTGCACAGGTGAAATGGTTACCCCTTGTTCAAGCCACTCTTCACAGGAGGTTGTTCCCTGGCTCCAAGAAAGGCCATGGTTTCTCAGCACATCTCCAAAGCTGCTTCATTAAATGTTGAAGCTCTACCTTTAGGGGCTGCTTCTGCTGAAAGGACTAAGAAAAGGGCTCTGCTGAGGAGGGTAAGAACAACCAGGGGCTAAACTTAAAAAACAAAACCACAAGGGTTATAATCACTTGATTACAATCTGCGCCTTGAGCAAATTGGCAGAGGATAAATAAGATCAGAGAGTTGAGTGCATGGCTTAAAGATTGGCGTGGGACTTTGCTCCACTCAATTAACAAGTTCTGCTCATCCAATACTGCAGGCGGAATTCTCCCAAAAAAATTCTAAGTGTTGAATTCACAGGAAAACTGGAGTAATTCACGCTGTTTTTTTCAGTGGGAGTTGACACTAGAATCTCCCACACTCTGTGCAATGCAGAGGCCACCAGCGTGAATACCATTCGATTTCAGGAGACTGAAACCAGCGGGCTCTGTGCATGCACAGTGGCTCCAAACTGTCAGCTTCCCATTTGCTGGTCAGCTCAGTCACTGGCCAGCCCAGGACCCCTGCAGTGCTGCCCCCCCAAACTCCCCCATTGCAGCCCCCCTGACCATTCCCAGGCCAGCCTCGAACCTCGCCCCCCCACCCCCATCCCATCCCGGATCGCTTTGATCTCCAACCCACCCTCCTGCAATGCCAATACCCCCGTCCCCCTGCAGTGCAGACACCCCCAGAGGCAGACTCACCCCCTGGCAGACCCATCACACCCCCGCCCCCAGCCTGCCCCGTTTGCTGGCCTCCCTCCTGCCCCCATCCATTCTGATGGCAGAGTGGCAGCGGGACCCCCCTATTGATTGTCCCCTAGGCCTCACCCCCATTTGCCCCAGCCCCTTGACACTGCCCAAGGCCTGGTCAGCAGTGCCAAGGTGCCCCTGGGCAGTGCCGGGGGCACAGGCTAGCACTGCTAGGATCCATGTCCAGGGGGCACAACCCCCTGCCACCTGAACCCCAGGGGGGGGGGCCCGATTGCCCCCCTTCACTCCAGCAGGGTCAGGCCAGCTTCCCGAAAGTGGGGAACTAATCTAAATCCCGCTGGAGTGAAACACTCTGGCGGGATGGGAGATGCTAGCGGGCCTGGAGAATTCAGTCCCCTGCCTGCTACCAGCATTTAAATAATATTTAAATTATCATTTTAATGCGATTTCTGGTGCAGGGTAGATTGTGCCGGAAATTCGGCACTGGGAGTTGCTAGCGGGGTGTGAACACCCGCGGGAAACCTGCGCATTGCCCCCCTCCCGTGTGATTCTCCTGTCCCAGTGTGGCTGATTTTTAGCACAGCAGAATGGGAGAATCACCCCTGTATGCTGGTTCCCGGCAGGGAGTGTGATAAGTTAGAGTCTGTAGAGGTGTTGAGAATGGGCTTGGTGAAGTAGAACTGGGTATAGTCAGCAGACATGTTGATTTTGATACGATTTTGGACGATATTGCTGAGGAACAGCAAGTCGATGAGAAATAGGAATGCCACCATATTACCCAGCTTAATTAAAGGAATGAAAAATTCATTAATGCTTCTGCAAGAAGAAATTAACTCAAATTCTCAAGTAGTTAATGAGTCCCTTAATTGTCAAAAGTTTATTTATCCAGCTTTGAAGTGAGTCATTACCGGAGGGAATGTATTACTGAATGAAAACACTTTGGCCAGGATTTTCCAGGAATTGCCATGGCCTGGATGGAAAATTTGACAGGCCAGTTGACTTCAGGTGGGAATATCCGGTTGCATGGCGGACAGGACTGGAAAATCCAAGCCCTTGTTTCAGTGACCAGTCTGGACCATTTTGGACCATAAAAGAAAGGAAAACCTATTTATATAGCACTTTTCACAATCACCTGACGTCCCAAAGCACTTTATAGCTAATTAAGTATTTTTAAAATATAATCACTGTCGTAATATAGGAAATGTGGCAGTCAGTTTGTGCACAATGAACTCCCACAAATCTACTTTCTGTGATAATCATCACGAGGATCTTTTCAGGCCCAAGTAATCAGAGAAGAAATGTTTGACAGTTCATCACAGGCACAGTGGACATTCACCATGTTGATAGATGTGAAGAAAATTTTCATGAACAGCACCAATATAAGGCTTGAATATTATTAAATCCAATAGCACAAGATGTGAACTATTTTCCTATTGTAGTTAGTGAGATGTGAGGGTCTTGCCCTGCCATCAGAATATGCAATGTAAATCCAATTAATCAATTATCTTTTGCAATATGAATTATGATTGCATGCATACAAAGCTGCTAGTCCAGTAGATTTAGTGGAATGACAAAGTTGCTGGCTCCCATAGAAACCCAAAGTAAATATCAAATTGGCTGGAGTTAACCACAGGACAGGGGTTGTTTTCTCACTTTATTGAGCCACGGGGAATCTGCTACAATGTTCAGTTTTGCTACTTGTCAAATCAATCTGCTGAATTCTCCAGGCCTGCTTGCCTCTACCCCCTGACGGGGTCCAGTCCAGCAGGGTTTAGAGTAGCTCCTCACTTTCGGGGAGGTGGCAGCCTGACCCCGCTGGAGTGAAGGGGGGGGGGGGCAATCGGGGCCCCCCAGAGGGTCGGGCGGCAGGGGGGTGTCTCCTGGGCATTGGTATCTTGGCAGTGCCAGCTTGTGTCCCCTGGCACTGCCCAAAGGGGGCTGGGGATCAAGGCTGCCCAGGGCATGTTCGGGGGGCCAGCGATTGGGCTGTGTGGGGTGGGAGGGCCGACAATTGAGCTGGCCAGCGATCGGGAGGCCAGCAGTGTGGGGCCACTGTGCATGCACCGATCTCCGCTCTGACAGATCGGCGCATGCATTGGCCTGCTCAGTGCTATACTGCCGACCTCTCCAGCGGGAATAGGCCCCGTCCACTGATTTTCAGTGTGATTCACGCTAATGCACTCTGCAGTGCACAGAGTGTGGGAGATTCATTCTGAAACTCCCGCTGAAAAAGCAGCACGATTTACTCCAGTTTTTATGCAAATTCGACACTTAGAAATTGTTTGGGAGAATCGTTCCCTATTGCAGTGTCTCACAGATTAGTGCAATGACATTAACTGTTTATGATCTATAGTAATGATTTGGATGAAGGGATTAACTGTATTGTAGCAAAATTTGCTGATGCAAGATAGATATAAAAGCAGGTTGCAAGGAGGACACACAGAATCTGCAAAGGGATATAGATAGGTTAAGTGAGTAAGCAAAAAAATTAGCAGATGGAATTCAGTGTTGGAAAATGTGAGGCTGTCCACTTTGGCAGAAAGCATAGAAAAACAGAATATTATTTAAATGAAGTGAGACTGTAGCATGCTGCAGCACAGAGGGAAGGGTGCAAGGGTGTAAAGGGTTAGAGGGGCCAGGTAGGAAAGTGAAGTTAAGGCAATAATAAGATCAGCCATGATCCCATTGATTGGCAGAGCTGGCTCAATGGATTGAATAGCTCACTCCTGCTCCTATTTCTTATGATCTTATAATCTATGAAGTCTGATCCATTGTGGCAGTATAATGTTCTCATCTCCCATCTTTCCCCTAATCAGTCCCTGGGTCTCCTCAGAGAAAAACTGCAGCTCAATTTGTCATATTATGCATGTAATATGGGTTCTTTATGTTGCAGTGGTGGTGGATCATTGATTAGATCTTGAGGCGTGTGTGGTTATACATAAACACCTTTATTGGTAAGCTTGAACTATTAACAGTTCCAAGTAGGGTCTTGCGTGATGTTGCTACCACCATGCAGGATTTCAGTTTACAGAGCATTATTCTAGACTGTTTGCTGATCATGTGACTGCATCCATCATACTGTGGACAGTGCCGCTCTCCAGTTTAACCCTTGCTTTGTTGACCACCTTCCATTATATTGCATTCAGGCATATATCATCACACAATTTGTGGGAAAAACCCTCTTGGAATTTCCTTAGTGTCTCTCTAAAAATGAACAAATGAGTTCCAGGAGACCATAATGGCCGGGAGGCATCTCCACAAATACCCAACTACCTTTTGTATTATTAGGGTGTTTGGGACTGTAAGGGTTAATGTGGGACTGGGGAAACAGTACCACACACATTAAGATACAAAGTGTCTTGGGGAGGGCGGGGTGGGTGGTAGAGAATAGGAGTAGGCATGAAGATAACACCTAGACAGAACTGTAACCTTTATATATGTATATAGTTATGTGATATTAATAAACAGTTATTGTTCAACCAAAAAACTTTCTCAGCTCAACCTTTTCATGAGACAATATACAACCTTGCAACACCTTCAACATGTAGTGATGGCAGAAACTCATCCAGCTTCCTTTTGAATGTGTGCTGTGAGTTTACAATCACTGCATGAGTCAGTAACTTCTTGTTCCATAGATTGCTCACTCTCCACGAAAAGAACTATCTCCTGGTTGTTATCATTAGCTTGTTGATGTAGGATTTTACAGAGGAACATCTTGTCCGGCTAATCTGTGTGGTGACAATGTAGCTGCATTTTTTAATGTATTGATGGGATTTCTGTGCAGACTGACTTCAAGCAGTTCTCATAAGTCTTCTCCCTCTTTGTGTTTTGCCAAATTTCTTTATGGAGTTTTTAAAAATCTCTGGATTAAATTATCTTTTTATGATTCATATGTCTTACTTTGGCCTAGCTTTAATTATTTGATGTAAATTGCTTCCAAATTTTCATCCTAGTGCAGCCTATACTTGTATAAAAGTATTGGTCAGAGGCTTTGCTTGTAGTATCTCTATGAGGGTTGGCCCATTAGCTAAATTGTATCTTTTGCAGTTTCTTTTCTTGTAATAACTATCACATACTCTGATTTTTCATTCTTGATATCTCATGCAACAAGTTTGGATGAAAAATGTAGATAATTTTTGCCAATCCAACATGTTGCTATCTCTTTATTTTGTTCTACCCTTTGCTCAGCTTACCATTTCGTATGTTGTTCATAATTGACGATACTTCTTAATTGTAGATTCTGGATTATGGTATCCTAATCACTTTCATTTATTTAATCCAGAAAAGAGTGAGATGATGATTTAGCAAAAGAGCTAGGGAGAAGCAATAGACTTAATGGCACAAGGACAGAAGGCCTTGGGGTTACTGTGCATAGATCTTTGAAGGTGGCAAGAAATATTAAGAAGTCTCACAACACCAGGTTAAAGTCCAACAGGTTTATTTGGAATCACAAGCCTTCGGAGTGCTGCTCCTTCATCATCACTAAAGCTTGTGATTCCAAATAAACCTATTGGACTTTAACCTTGTGCTGTGAGACTTCTAACTGTGCCCACCCCAGTCCAACGCCGGCATCTCCACATCAAGAAATATTAAGGGAGTAATTAGCAAAGCAAATGGGATCTCCAGCTTTAAAGTTTTATAAATTTTACTTCTTAGTCACAAGTAGGCTTACATTAATACTGCAATGAAGTTATTGTGAAAATCCCTTAGTCGCCACACTCTGGCGCCTGTTCGGGTACACTGAGGGAGAATTTAGCATGACCAATTCGTCAAGCCAGCACATCTTTCAGGCTGTGTGAGGAAACCGGAGCACCCGGAGGAAACCCACGCAGATATGGGGAGAACGTGCAGACTCTGTGCAGATAGTGACCCAAGTCGGGAATTGAACCCGCGTCCGTGGCACTGTGAGGCAGCAGTGCTAACCACTGTGCCACTATGCCGCTGCAAATAGAGGTGTTGAGTACGAAAGCGTGGATGTTATGCTGAACCTTAATATAGCCTGTACTGGCCACAACTAAAGTATGTGTCCAATTCTGGTCACCACACTTTCGGAAGGATGTGAATGAAGATCCTGTGAGGGTTCAGAATAATTTGAGGGATGAGGGAATTTAGCTAAAAATTTAGAAGTTATATTTCCTTGGAGCGAAGGGGGTTGAGAGGAGATTTCATAGAGGTATATAGAATTATGACAGGTTTAGATAAGGGAATCAAAGAAAGGTTGTACCCATTAGATGATGGTACAAAGACAAGAGGACACAAATGTAAGCTTTTGGTCAAGAGATACAAGGGAGATGTGAGGAAGAATATTTTAATGCAGGGACTGCATCTGGAACTCGTTGTCTATGTGGATGATGGAAGCAGTGACGGTTGATGATTTCAAAAGGAAATAGATTGGTGTTTGAGGGAAATAAACTTTGCAGGGCTATGGGGAAAGAGTGGAAGAATGAGACTGGATTATCTTCACACAGCTGATAGAGACTTGATGGGCCAAATGACTTCCTTCTGTGCTGTTATGACTCTATGACAATATTATCCTTTTCTGACAAAGATAAGACTTTAACGTTTATTTTGGAGTTGAATATTGAGTAAGTTTCAAGCTCTGCTGGTACTTAGGAGCAGTACATTTTTGCAGGCAGTTGACACGTTTTCCCTTGTTGATTTTTTTCTTTTGACTGGAATAATTCAAGAGTCCCAGGGTCCATGAATCCGACAGCTGCTGTACTTTCTTCAGGAACTATTATCTATGTCTAATCAAGCCTAATGACTTAATTTAAGCAGAAATGATTGATCAGACAAAATACAGTACAGTCCCTCAACTCAGGCTACCTGAATACTGTAAGAAGTTTAACAACACCAGGTTAAAGTCCAACAGGTTTATTTGGTAGCAAAAGCCACACAAGCTTTCGAGGCTCTGAGCCCCTTCTTCAGGTGAGTGGGAATTCTGTTCACAAACAGAACTTATAAGACACAGACTCAATTTACATGAATAATGGTTGGAATGCGAATACTTACAACTAATCCAGTCTTTAAGAAACAAAACAATGGGAGTGGAGAGAGCATCAAGACAGGCTAAAAAGATGTGTATTGTCTCGAAAGCTTGTGTGGCTTTTGCTACCAAATAAACCTGTTGGACTTTAACCTGGTGTTGTTAAACTTCTTACTGTGTTTACCCCAGTCCAACGCCGGCATCTCCACATCATGACTACCTGAATACTGGCAGTGTCTGAAAACTGAACATTTTTTTAAAGTGGCCGTGCAAGAATGGTAGAAATCTTAGAAATCTTAGAAACCCTACAGCGCAGAGAGAGGCCATTCGGCCCATCGAGTCTGCACCGACCACAATCCCACCCAGGCCCTATCCCCATATCCCTACATATTTACCCACTAATCCCACCCAGGCCCTACCCACTGTGGGGGTAGGGCCTGGGTGGGATTGTGGTCGGTGCAGACTCGATGGGCCGAATGGCCTCCTTCTGCACTGTAGGGTTTCTATGATTTCTTTCTTTCTATGAATCCCTCTAATCTACGCATCCCAGGACACGAAGGGCAATTTTAGCGTGGCCAATCAACCTAACCCGCACATCTTTGGACTGTGGGAGGAAACCGGAGCACCCGGAGGAAACCCACGCAGACACGAAGAGAATGTGCAAACTCCACACAGACAGTGACCCAAGCCGGGAATGGGACCCAGGTCCCTGGAGCTGTGAAGCAGCAGTGCTAACCACTGTGCTACCGTGCCGTCCCTATGAAAAGTGAAAATACTGACTGCATTGTTCGGGGAGTTGCTGCATTGGTGCGGTGGTGTACCACGTAGTCATCCATTTCACATGCCTGATGCTTCCTGCGCTCCGAGTAGCTGGAGCGACCCTGGACCCCACCCAAGCCAGCTCAGCCTGATTCACCCGAGCTGTCCCCAGTAGCTAAAAAACAGCTCACTCTGGGAGGTTAAAAAGTAATACAAGTGTTGAGACACATAGTGATAGTGATACACTGCGCGGGGCAATAAGGTTAAAACAATCTTGTCAGAAAAGCCACTAGATATCACTAATATGTCAGATCCATCTTTGTTAGCATTAGTGGAAAAGATTGGTGAAACTCCTGAGAATCAGAGGGTGGAATTTCCCATCCCACCCACCATGGGAATCGTAGCGGGCAGGGGCGGACCATGCAAACATCCATGGACTTCGGGTGGGATTTTCCGGCCTAGGGGCGAGTGTGGCCAGATAATCCCACTCATTGGGCCCTATTTTACCATTTTGATTCTAAGTGCTGGGCGGACTTAAATCTGGGAGTGTTTCCGATCCAACTTTTAGATCTATTCTCCGCCCCCCAAACGCACTCTGCCTTAAAAAATAGCAGTGATTCTGAATCGTGCTGCACAAGCCTGTGGGCGGGGCTTAACGCGCCTGAAACCCTGCAGCTCCGATCGGCGCCTCCAACTGCGCATGCGCAGAATGAAATGATAGAATAACGCTCCCCTACTACTTCACTCCCGGGCCGGATAATGCCCCCACAGACATTGCCCCACCCCCACAACATTACTGACCCCTTTATCCCCCCATCCACCTGCCACCCAGAACGATCCCGGGTTCCTCCTACCGTTCCCCCCACAGATCTCAGCCAGAGTGGCAGCAGACCCCCCCTTCGCCCTGAATGATCTCAGCCAGAGTGGCAGCAGACCCCCCCTTCGCCCTGAATGATCTCAGGCAGAGTGGCAGAAGAGCCCTTTTCCCCCCCAATGATCTCACGCAGTGAGATCCATCCTCCCCCCCTCCTCCCTACAGATATCAGGCAGGGTGATCCCCCTCATCCCCACCCCGGACCCTCCCGCACAAGGCCCCCATCTCCTCTGGACTCCGATGGCAGTGTGACACCTCCCTCTCTCTCCCCTGTCCCCAATCATTGAGCCACTCATCCACCACCAACCTCCCCCCCTCCCCATCAGCACACCTGCAAGTGCTCACTTGTCTTCCCCTCAATGCTAACAAGTAAACTGCATGGAACTTGCTGGAATGTTCTGCCAAACTGCCTGCAGCTGATCTGCCCTAACGAGAGGAAGCTCCATTAAAAACACAAGAATGGACAGGCAGGCAGGCATTCCTGCACAAAATGTGCACACGACCAGCCCACCGACCTGGGGAGGCTTCTGGATGCAGCAGATGCGAGGCGGGACACTCTCTTCCCCCCAGGAAGACGCAGACCCAGGGGGGCTGATGGGCTGCCATCAAGACATGAGCACCTGTCATTCCTCCACTCACTTTGAGGCAACTTCTCGGGGGCACGAGTTTCGGGTGTGAGGGGCAAGGTTTAAAGGAGACGTATGAGATGCGCAGAGAGGGTAATGGGTGCCTGGAACTCGCTGCCAGGAGGAGTTCGCGGACACAGATACGATAGTGACCTTTAAGTGGCATCTCTACCACAATGTGAATGGGATGGGAATAGAGGCTTTTGGTCCACGGAAGGACAGGGGTTAACAAATCAGATGGGCAGCCTGGTTGCTGCGGGCTTGGAGGGCCGAAGGGTTTGTTCCTGTGATATAATTTTTTTGGTGCTTTGCTGTATGTTCAATGGAGAAATGTGAATCACGTGTTTTGCATCCCGGATTCCTCTCCCTCCCTTGCACTTAACCTTGTGTCCTGTGTTGCAGGGACAGATCTGGATGCCCTGGGCCTTCTGGACTCCAGGCTCCTACTGCAGCTCCCGCCCATCCTGGTCAAGATAGCTCGGATGAGTCCTCGGAGGATATGAGGGTGGCACAGTTTTGGAGTCAGCTTCCACCTCACAACTCACCATCCCAGATACTGACACGTCGGTGGGTCCAGTTAGTGTTGAGGCTTCTGGGTCACTCTCTGGTGAGCACGACACACCTGATAATGTACATTGGGTGGAGGGGGGAAGGTCCGAGACCTCTGGCATGCGGGGGCCTGCCAGAGGCGAGGACTCAGCTGGCCCCAGGCTACATGCTGGTCCTCTGGGATCACTTCTCCCTCAGCTCCTGGAGATGCAGCAACAGAGCCAGGGAACGCAGGAGGGGCTGACGGCCACACTGGACCAACTGCGAGGCTGTTGGGAGGAGCCCCAAA
Organism: Mustelus asterias; assembly: GCF_964213995.1. Classification (NCBI taxonomy): domain Eukaryota; kingdom Metazoa; phylum Chordata; class Chondrichthyes; order Carcharhiniformes; family Triakidae; genus Mustelus; species Mustelus asterias. The sequence continues at coordinate 55,083,871 of NC_135807.1, read as the reverse complement.
GCTTTCAGGTGGACCAGCTATTGCCTATCTTGCATGCTTCCCATGGCCAACACTGCAAGGGTGGCGTCTGCAATGGAAAGCCTGGGGCAGGAGATCCTCACCATGAGTGGCAGGCTCTAAGCAATGGCTGAGTCACAGCAGGCAACAGCTGAGGGACTGAACAGTGCTGAGACCCGGGTCGGTGCTGCAAGTTGGACATCGGAGACCCTGCAGAGCAACAGCCCCCTACCCCCCCCACACTCGCAGAGCCGCCACTGACCCGAGACAGAAAATGGCCACAACAAAAGGACACCCATGAGTAGCAGAGAGCTGTCAGACGCTATACACTTACCTCCTCACTAACCCTCACTGATGGAGCGCCCAAATTGGATTTTTATGGAGCATGTCTGTCTCGCGCCGATTCTGGATGGGCGAACGCGGTGGTAAAGGGGGAAGTGCCGGTAAAGTTGGGTGTGCAGCCCATTAACTCAATTTAAATGCATTTAGATGGCCGTCGCGCCCATTTCGGGCACGATCTCGATCACGGCCACTTTTGGGCCGTGGTAAAGGCGGAACCAGCGCGGAGGCGGGCACGGATTGCGCTGCTCACCTCACGCCCGACTTTACAAAGTTTTTGCACCCGAAAACAGGCACAACTTGATGGTAAAATCAGGCCCATAGAGTCGTACAGCGCAGAAAAGGCCCTTTGGCCCATTGAGTCTGCACCGACAATAACTACCATTAAAGTCGCGCTAATCCCAGTTTCCAGCACTTGTCCCATATCCTTGAATGTTATGATATTTCTAGTGTTGATCCAAATATTTTTAAAGATTGTAGGGTTTCCGGCCTGTTCTACCATCCCGGCAGCGCATTCCAGATTCCCGCCATCCTCTGAGTGAAATTGTTTTTTTCTCCAATCCCCTGTGAGTCTGCTGCCCCTCACCCTACAACTATGCCCCCTTGTGATTGACCCCTCAACTAAGGAACAATAGGAATAGCTGCTTCCTATTCACCCTGTCCATACCCCTCACAATCTTATACACCTTAATCAAGTCCCCCCTCAGCTTTCCCTGCTCTAAAGAAAACAATCCAAGCCTATCCAATCTCTCTTTATAGCTCAAAAGCTCCATCCCAGGCAACATCCTGGCAAATCTACTCTGTATCTCCTCTCGTGCAATCCCATCCTTCCTATAGTGAGGTGACCAGAACTGCACACAGTACTCCAGCTGTAGCCTAACCAACGTTCTATACAGCTCCAACATAACCTTACTCTCATACCCTATGCCATGACTGATAAAAGCAAGTCATCGATATGCCTTCTTAACTACCCTATTCATCTGTTCTACCACCTTCAAGGATCTGTGAAAAAGTACCCCAAGATCCATCTATTCCTCTGAGCTGCCTAGAGTCCTGCCTTTCATTAAATACTCCCTTGTCTTGTTACTTCTTCCAAAGCACATCACCTCACACTTATCAGGGTCAAGTACCTGGGTTCCTGCCCAGGATGGGGGTGAACCTGGTTTGCATGCATTACCATCTCATTAGCGGACATCACAATCCATCTTCTGCCTTTGTTGTATTTCCCCAGCCAGCCTGCAGGATGACATGCTGGCGCAAAGTGCTATTGCTTCTGAAAAATGGAAACCTTTTGCCATGACCTTCAAGAGGGCGGCTGGAGATGAGCACATATATCATCACTACCCACCAGGGAGTCCAAAGGGGTGAGAGCACGCCGGACAGCTTTTGGTTGGGGCCTGGGGTAACGAAGAAGAGGGTAACTGTTGGGGATCTGTGATTGACTTGCAGGGGTCTTTAAGTCCATTAGCGGAAGTCTGTGAGATGGGAGGTCTGTCAGGACGAGGGGTGCTCTTGTTCTGTGCCATGCAGCCTGGCAACAGCTGGGCTAGGTGGGTTGGTGTCCACATGACAATGTTTCCTGGAGCCTGCTCCTTGGGGGGGGGGCGGGTGTCGCTGGTTGCAGCTGAGGATTTACTAACCAGTGATTTTTATTATGGAGGTATGAGCTCCCTGATGGTTACCGTTGAAGTTACCAGGATGCTTATTAGTACAGCCTAGCACTGAGGGAGGAACCAATTATGCCCAGTAGAGCTATATGCTTGTGACACTGATTGGCCCTCAGAGGTTAACCATTTGCACCATCAGCCACAACGCTACATCCGAGGCTAAGCCCTCAGCTTTTGGTTGGATGGCTGACAGACCTAGTGTCTCAGAAACAAGGGCCAAGGGGTTCATCTCTCCCCAGAGCACCCAGCTCCTGCATTAGTGGTCCCATTGGATTTCCCCCCTTCCCAACATCCACCTCACTGTCCAGATGTGAGAGTCCAGGAAATCCAAGTCCCTCCTGAAAGAGCCTTCACTGACCCCATGTGCATGGACAGGAGGGCTAGAGATGCCCTCATTGTTACATGGTTCCAGAAGGTCCAGGATTAGGAAGGGCGCTTGAATGACTTTTCTTGACCTGGCCCCTTGTATGTGCCCAGGGGCCTTGCGAGGGTGAACAACTCAGGAAGCTGCTGATGGGGAAGCTCCGAATGCTGGCCACCCATTCAATGTAGGAGGGTGATGATGACTTGCAATGAGGAATGGGCTGTGATGCTCCTCAGAAGTACTGCGAATGTCTAACTCCTGTCTGACTTGGATCATTTCAGAGCGATGATGTGTGGAGTCAGTCACCTCTCCCCGTGCTGTCTCGGGGGTTAGGGGTTCAGTTAGAGGATTCCCTGTTTTATTACTGGGTCTAATGGCGCCGGAAATCCGACACTGGTAAATGTGCGCACGGCAGGAACACATGCGCGAATCCCACGCATGCCAGGACGCGAGATTCTCCCACCATGCTGCGCTAGAAAACAAGCACGGTGGGGTGGGAGAATCACCCCCCCATATATAAGGTTACTCTTTTCAGAACTCGAACACAAAGTCGGGAAATGGAAAGCTAACTCATGGCTTTGTCCTGACACTGCGATGGCAGTAAGCAAATTTATTGGCTGTGGCACAGCTTTTCAGCTCCAACACATTTCTTACAGATGGATTATCTGAGATTATTTGAATTTTACAGCGTAAATTGGGCTACTACCAATACGTCTGACTAGTTTTGCAGCCACATCGGGGTAAAGGCATTGGTAAAACATTTCCTTTCCTTCGGTATTTCTACATACTCTTGTTTGTGGTAAATATATATATATTTGTGCTATTTGGGTAGATGTTGGGGTACAAGAGTTGCCCTTCTGATCTGGGGCACAAATAGCAATTTCCAGGATGTGAAACATGTATTTGCAAACATTTTCCGGGACAGCTTTGGATGAGTGGCCTGTACATGGGTATGTTTAGTGTTGGAGATAGAATAATATTGGATAACAATATTGGATTTTGGGAATGCAAGTATTACAAGATGCCATGCCTGCCAACCTAACATTTAAGAGTAGGAAACAAGGGAAGGAAACATAAAAAAGTGAACCAAGGAAACCGAGATAGACATAGTTATAAAATTGTTAAATTTTATTTTAGTTGATGTTTCTTCTGACTTTTTCTGAGATTCTTTTTTGCACACCACCTCTCACTTGGTGATTCATACAGTTCGATGAGAGGCAGTAACCTTCAGTGTGCAACAGGGTTTGAATAAGATTGAAGAGAAACTGCTGCCTTTACAAAATCACTCTTTATGCTCATCCATTCCGTTCTTATTTGTCGGCCCTCCACATCTTATGTAATAAATGCCATTACCTTCATGACAAGCTCAGTCTGCTGGATGTGTATACAATGACCCAATATGGATTTAAACATTACAAGGTCAAAATTGCAAGAATCTGCTGTGGATGTGGAGCCTTGTTTGAATTCAGAGTTGAGCTACACTTATCACTCTAAGGTCTCGCAAGACTCTGTGCTGGAAATGAAACTTTTATATCTTATAACTCTCTGAACCAAGTTGTCAGTTTTGGTGTTTGAGCCTGAAAACTGGCTCTTCAGACTAGTTGATATGGGGCCATACCAATCATACCAACAAATATACAGGGCTGAATGTTAACAGCCCTTTGGGAATGAGCTTGGAGGTGGGAGGCTGGCAAACTTCTTCCCACCACTGGCCATTTTACCAGCAATGGGAATGGTGGCAGATTGGTCACCCACAGGGAGCTCAGTTGAACCACTTGAGTATTTTACCTATGGCAGGGGATGGGGGTGGGGGGGTGGGGATGTTGGGGGTGAGGTGTGGTGGGGGGGGCAAGGTACATCAGCACATAAAACACCACTGGGTCCCAATGGACTCCAGGGAGTCTCTCTATGTTCCATGGATGGGCCACCCTGCTGGCAATGACTTACCCATCGCAACAATGCCACCAGCTCTCAGGGAGCTCCTCCAATAATCGCTAAGGCCTGCCAGACACCGACTGTCCCCAATTCCACTTACCCCTCTGAGTGTAACGGGCACTAATCCTGCATTGTAGCCTCAACAATCATAAGATCATAAGAAAGAGGAGCATGAATAACTCATGCAGCTCCTGCATTCAATAAGATCATAGCTGATTGTGACCTTAACTTCACTTTCCTGCCTGTGTCCCAAAACACTTGATTTGCTTGTAAATGAAACATCTGTCTAACTAAGCCTTGAATATATTCGATGAATGAGCCTTCACTGTCCTAAGTGGAAGAAAATGCTCTCTAAAAGAAGCAATTCCTCCTTATCTCTGTCTTAAATAGAGACCCCAAACTGGGTCTGGAATCCCCCATGAGAGCAACATCCTTCCAGAATCTTCCCTGTCAAGCCACCTGAGGCTCTTATAAAATTCAACAAGATCATGGTCTCATTCATCTGAATCCCAACCTGCTCAACCTTTCTTCATAAGACAACCCCTTCATCCCAGGAATCAGACTAACAAACGTTTTCTGAACTGATTCCAATGAAAGCTATCCTTTGTTATGTAAGGAGACCACATCTGTACACAATACGCTGGGGCCTGAATCCTTCGCCCATCGACGAGCCTGGATGCAGACACGAAATGTGCCTCTGGCCATGATCGAGAATGATCGCTAATCCACTGGGTGGTCAATTAACAGTCAGCCAGCATGAAACGCACACTGTGGAAGGTTCAGCATTGCTGAGGAGGGCAGGAAGAGAGCAGGGACTGTGAAAAGGGTGCGGCCTGGCACTTCCAATCAACTCCTTCAGGAGGACAGCCGCTGTGAGAGAGCTATTGACCTGTGTTGATAAACTATGCTACGTGTGTCTCGGCAGTGCAATCATACACAATCCTCAGTCCCCAGATTCATTAGGTAACTTTATTCAAGCCCTAACCTTTAATCCCACCCTGGATTGAAGTTGCAGCTTAAACATTAAGGCCACTTTGCCAATCAAGCCACCCGCCAACTGTAAAGGCTGATGAGTAACGTGAGATTCTCGTCAATTGGTGCTTAAATCTAAGAAAATCTGGTGAGTTATTTTGCTGGTTTAAGAAGGCCCCTTCATCTTTTCAAGGCAATAATTGTCGATGATGTCCACATTCCAGGAATTAACTTTTATAAAAATGATGCACCAAGGGCAGTACGGTGGCACAATGGTTAACACTGCTGCTTCACAGTGCCAGGGACCCGGGTTTGATTCACGGCTTGGGTCACTATCTGTATGGAGTCTGCAAATTCTCTCCATGCCTGCATGGGTTTCCTCTGGGTGCTCCAGTTTCCTTGCGCAGTCCAAAGATGTGCTTTGGCCATGATCAAATTGTCCCTGAGTGTCAGAGGGATTAAGAAGTTAAATACATTGGGATACGGAGATAGGACCTGGGTAGGATTGTTGTCGGTGCAGACTTGAAGGCCCAAATGGCCTCCTTCAGTACTGTAGGAATTCTATGATTCAATTATAGCCCATGTTAAAGATGAAACATCCTTTTCAAATTCATCTAAGCAAAGAAATAAACATTATGATAATTCTGATATTCATATTGAAAATGATACATTTTCAGAGACTCCTCACTGTGCAGAGTATGAAATTAAGGAGAAATGTAGAGAATTTTGTTGACTTCAGTGCCCTTGTGGTGAATTTTCATCCTCACAGCCAAGGCAGTAACACAGCAGAGCAGACCACCAGCCCATCTGCCCAAGCTTCATACGATGCAACCAGTGAAAGTCAGGTAGGTTCACAACAAATGTCCTCTCCCATCAGATTGCTACACTGGCAGTGAAGATGAACATTCAGCCTCACAGGTTTAAAATGTGGTTTCATTATGGCCCATTACTAATCAGATAAGTTAGTTCAATATTGCTTATTTTAACATTATCATTATTTTCCTCCATCATTTGAATCTTTTTTGGGAATCTTGTGATCATCTAGGTAAGGGATGCTGATAGTTGGGAATAGAATAGTCTAAACGTTGTAGGTACTTTGAGGTTAATTTTAACCTTTCCCATCAGGCAGCAAATGGGTGGGCTCAGGTCAGCTATTTGTTCTGGGCTCCATATTCCCTATTTTACTCATGGTTTAAGTCAATGGAGAGTAAAATCAGGTGGGATGCAAAATGGAAATTGGACCTGATGGGTTAGGGTACAATTACCTTCCTCTGTTTCAGAGCCAAACACCATCAGGTCAGGCATAACTCAGAAAGATGTAATACAAAGCCAGTTTTATTATGTTCTGCAATGTCCTAACCTGAACATACTTGACTAAAGTGGCATTCCTCACATCTACTGCCCTTCTGCATGATGCTAATCAGTATCAAATTCAGGGAGTTGTAAGCACTGGTTCTAAGCACTGGTTTACACCACATTTCACAAGGTTGCAAGGAGGGTATTGCAACCCACCTTAGATCATCCACCCAAAAAAACCACCCTCAGCAGCAACCCCTTGTTTTTTTTTCAACAGGAATTTGATTCCACTACTCTACCCAGAAAATTTATTTCATGTGTTGATCACTCTTTGCGTGAAGGAGAATTTCTGCATTTCAATCTAAAATAGCCTTTCATTAGTTTGAGTCCATGGGTCTGTGAAGTGATTTGGGAGATGTTGCTGAAGTGAAAGGTAGTGTGGAAATGTTAGCTCTTCTAGACAAACATACTGGTGCAAACACCCTTTATCGGCCAGGATTATAGTCTGGAGTAGTGCAAATGGATTACCGATTCTTTGTAGAATCTATTTGGTTCTCATTTTATTGACTTCAATTGGAGGAAAATAAGATGGGCATGCAATTCACCCATCTCATTATCGCCAGCCAGTGAAGTCTAAAATCTATCCCTATGCGTAAGAGTAAAGTACAATAAATGTCACCTGCTTTAATAATGCTAAATATTCATTTTTACATTTATATGTTAATACTATTCTTCCAATTTGCTGAAGACAGGTGCAATTGGAGGTTTTAATTTGACATTTACTTGTTCTAAAAGTTAATGAGATGATTCATTAATACATTCATTACTGACGCTCCAAGAACACTTTCTTATCCATTATTCTGGGAGAAACTCTGGAACCATGACTTGGATTTTGAACAATCTATCTGCAAGAATTTGTATAGGTCTGCTCTGCAGATTATTTCTGTTTAACAGAAACATAGAAACTAGAAGCAGGAGTAGGCCATTTAGCCATTCATTTTGATCATGGCTGATCATCGAATTCACTATCCTGATCCCCCCTTCCTCTCATATCCCTTGATCCCTTTAGCCCCAAAAGCTTTATCTAATTTCTTCTTGAAATCAGACAACGTTTTGGCCTCAATTACTTTCTGTGGTAGTGAATTCCACACATTCACCATCTTCTGGGTGAAGAAATTTCTCCTCACCTCAGTTCTAAAAGGTTTACCCCTTATCCTCAAACTATGACACCTAGTTCTGGACTCCCCCACCATTGGGAACATTCTTTCTGAATCTACCCTGTCTAACCCTGTTAGAATTTTATAAGTTTCCATGAATCCCATTCACTCTTCTAAACTCTCCTCATATGACAGACCTAACATCTCAGGAAACAGCCTGGTAAATCTTTGCTGTACTACCTCTATAGCAAAGACATCCTTCCTCAGATAAATTACACCAAAACTGCACACAATACTCCAGGTGTGGCCTCACCAACACCTTATACAATTGCAGAAAACATCTCTATCCCTATACTCAAATCCTGTCGCTATGAAGGTCAACATACCATTGCCTTCCTTACTGCCTGCTGTACCTGTGCACTTACTTTCAGTGACTGATGTATAGGATTGGCACTACCAATTCTCTGGCGAATTGTCAACTCACCTAAATTTAGTATGGATTTTAGTATGGATGTCAGTATTGGTAAGGTAATGCATACAAGGTTTCTCTCGTTTTATTGCAGGGGAGGTTTGATTTTCATGGTCAACCTAACTGTTTATCCATGTGACTGATACATTGAGATTAACTTCATTATCACAGACACACGTCAGAGCAATTAAATTATTCAGATCGATTGTCCAGATTCACAGCATCTTGGACCACAGAGTCGATTTTAGTTATATTGATATTTTACAACAAATCTTCCAATTTTCCACTGTAATGTAGGCAGAAACCTTAGAGAACCAGTAAAAAATAACATACATACTGTTTCTCTGGGTCATTAGGTCTTAGGTATTTTTCTAGTGGTTATTACAAGAGGTAGGGCAACTGCTGAATACATTTTACCCCAGATGCTTATAATGTCATTTACCTAATATAGATTGAATGGTGTAAAGAAATTAATAACATTGCTTCAATATCTTAACATGTAGGTAGTGGAGGTGACAAGTCCTTGAGAGAATAGTTTGGGCTCAGAATGGGTTTGTTGGCCTGAATCTTCTTTACTCAGTCTTATGTTATTATGACTTATTTTTGGTTTTGTATGAGCCAAAAAGAGTTCATTAATACACAAGTAGAAATGATTGAGAGCTTCAAGTTTTTAGGTGGCCAGATCACCAACCACCTGTCCTGGTCCCTCCATGAGGACGGTATAGTTAAGAAAGCCCACCAACGCCTCTACTTTCTCAGGAGACTAAGGAAATTTGGCATGTCCACTACGACTCTCACCAAGTTCTACAGATACACAATAGAAAGCATTATTTCTGGTTGTATCACAGCTTGGTATGGCTCCTGCTGTGCCCAAGACTGCAAGAAACTACAAAGGGTCGTGAATGAAGAAGCCCAGTCCATCACGCGAACCAGCCTCCCACCCATTGACACTGTCTACACTTCCCGCTGCCTCGGAAAAGCAGCCAGCATAATTAAAGACCCCACGCACCCTAGATATACTCTCTCCCATCTTCTTCCATTGGGAAAAAGATACAAAATTCTGAAGTCACATACCAAACGACTCAAGAACAGCTTCTTCCCTGCTGCCATCAGACTTTTGAATGGACCTACCTCGACTGTAACATTACATTCTGCACTCTCTCCTTTCCTTCACTATGAATGGTATGCTTTGTCTGTATAGCACGCAAGAAACATTACTTTTCACTGTGTACTAATACATGTGACAATAATAAATCAAATCAAAGGAAACTGATTATTCACTTAGTGAAAATCCTTTATACAACTAGCAATTATTCAGAGCTCTGTATTGGGTATTATCTCATGATTATAGATTCTCAAGAGCTGTCATGTAGTGATTGTGGCATCTGTCTCTCTAAGACAGCACAGCAAAAGAGGGTCATCTGGCTTGAGGGACCAATGGGACATCAGCAGAGGAAAATTAAGACCTCAAGGAATAGGTTTAAGTAAGAAGCGACCCAGCTATATCAAAGCTAAGAAAGAAACTAACACTATGAAAAAGATGGAAACAGCTAGGAAATCTATTAAGGCCAGTAAGAACAGTACAATATTCACCAGCAAGCAGTGAAGGAACTGGAGTTAGAGCATAAATATGTGACTAAAGGGGGAAAAAAGGGTTGAGAGAAAAAGCATAAGCAGAACTCCCCAACAGAGATCATAGTACAGAACTCGAGAAGAACCATGGAAATCCCATGTAATGGATGCTATCAGTTTTGTGATCGCTAAGAGAACTGCCAGACTCAGAGTGAAAAGCAGCAAAGATTTAATCCATGGCGCTCATGTAGGACACACTGTATCATTCACGACAAAGGTCACCATACTGTTGAAGCAGAAATTAGAGTAGAGCTATCATTTACCAGCACCATATCAGGAATCCTTCAGAGATCCAATTGAATGATCAAACTGCCAGTCGTCTGGAACATACGAATGAGCTGGAGAAATTGGCATTCTGCAGAGAGGCAGAAACAGTTCGATGTTTGAGGGTGCCGTGTAGGACTTAGCAATAGACAAACCCAAAGAGAGAACACAATGTTGGAACAAGTGAGCAATTCAGGAGAATTGTTTAATAAAAATAACAAGAAGGCAGAAAGGTTGAATTAGAAATAGAGTTCATTGCAACTACAGCAAAAGGAACCTGCCAGTTTTCTGAAAACATGCAAAACATGAGAAGGGAAAGATTGTCAGGGTAGTTGTCATGGGGGACTTTAACTTTCCAAATATTGATTGGAACCTTTGTAGGTCGAATAGTTTGGATGGGGCACTTTTTGTGCAGTGTGTGCAGGAGGGTTTCCTGACACAATATGTGGATAGGCCGACAAGGGGTGAGGCCACATTGGATTTGGTACTGGGAAATGAACCGGGCCAAGAGTTAGATTTGGTTGTGGGAGAGCACTTTGGAGATAGTGACCACAATTCGGTGTCTTTTGTTATTGCAATGGAGAGGGATAGGGCCGGACGGCAGGGCAAGGCTTACAATTGGGGGAGAGGTAATTATGATGCGATTAGGCAAGAATTAGGGGGCATAAGATGGGAACAGAAACTGTCAGGGAAAGGAAGTAATGAAAAGTGGAACTTTTTCAAGGAACAAATACTGGGTGTCCTTGATAGGTATGTCCCTGTCAGGCAGGGAGGAAATGGCCGAGTGAGGGAACCGTGGTTCACAAAAGAGGTGGAATGTCTTGTGAAAAGGAAGAGGGAAGCTTATGTAGGGATGAGGAAACAAGGTTCAGATGGCTCGATTGAGGGTTACAAGTTAGCAAGGAATGAGCTGAAAAAGGGGCTGAGGAGAGCTAGGAGGGGACATGAGAAGTCCTTGGCGGGTCGGATCAAGGAAAACCCCAAGGCTTTTTACTCTTATGTGAGGAATAAAAGAATGACCAGGGTGAGGTTAGGGCCGGTCAAGGACAGTGGTGGGAACTTGTGTATGGAATCAGTAGAGATAGGCGAGGTGATGAATGAATACTTTTCTTCAGTGTTCACCAAGGAGAGGGGCCATGTTTTTCAGGAAGAGAAGGTGTTACAGGCTAATAGGCTGGAGGAAATAGATGTTCGGAGGGAGGATGTATTGGCAGTTTTGAATAAACTGAAGGTCGATAAGTCCCCTGGGCCTGATGAAATGTATCCTAGGATTCTTTGGGAGGCGAGGGATGAGATTGCAGAGCCTTTGGCTTTGATCTTTGGGTCCTCGCTGTCCACGGGGATGGTGCCAGAGGACTGGAGAGTGGCAAATGTTGTTCCTCTGTTTAAGAAAGGGAATAGAAATGACCCTGGTAATTATAGACCGGTTAGACTGACTTCGGTGGTTGGTAAATTGATGGAAAAGGTCCTTAGGGATGGGATTTACGACCATTTAGAAAGATGCGGATTAATCCGGGATAGTCAGCACGGATTTGTGAAGGGCAAATCGTGCCTCACAAATTTGATAGAATTTTTTGAGGAGGTAACTAGGTGTGTTGATGAAGGTAGGGCGGTTGATGTCATATACATGGATTTTAGTAAGGCGTTTGATAAGGTCCCCCATGGTCGGCTTATGATGAAAGTAAGGAGGTGTGGGATAGAGGGAAAGTTGGCCGATTGGATAGGTAACTGGCTATCTGATCGAAGACAGAGGGTGGTGGTGGATGGAAAATTTTCGGACTGGAGGCAGGTTGCTAGCGGAGTGCCGCAGGGATCAGTGCTTGGTCCTCTGCTCTTTGTGATTTTTATTAATGACTTAGAGGAGGGGGCTGAAGGGTGGATCAGTAAATTTGCTGATGACACCAAGATTGGTGGAGTAGTGGATGAGGTGGAGGGCTGTTGTAGGCTGCAAAGAGACATAGATAGGATGCAAAGCTGGGCTGAAAAATGGCAAATGGAGTTTAACCCTGATAAATGTGAGGTGATTCATTTTGGTAGGACAAATTTAAATGTGGATTACAGGGTCAAAGGTAGGGTTCTGAAGACTGTGGAGGAACAGAGAGATCTTGGGGTCCATATCCACAGATCTCTAAAGGTTGCCACTCAAGTGGATAGAGCTGTGAAGAAGGCATATAGTGTGTTAGCTTTTATTAACAGGGGGTTGGAGTTTAAGAGCCGTGGGGTTATGCTGCAACTGTACAGGACCTTGGTGAGACCGCATTTGGAATATTGCGTGCAGTTCTGGTCACCTCACTATAAGAAGAATGTGGAAGCGCTGGAAAGAGTGCAGAGGAGATTTACCAGGATGCTGCCTGGTTTGGAGTGTCGGTCTTATGAGGAAAGGTTGAGGGAGCTGGGGCTGTTCTCTCTGGAGCGGAGGAGATTGAGGGGAGACTTAATAGAGGTTTATAAAATGATGAAGGGGATAGATCGAGTGAACGTTCAAAGACTATTTCCTCGGGTGGATGGAGCTATTACAAGGGGGCATAACTATAGGGTTCATGGTGGGAGATATAGGAAGGATATCAGAGGTAGGTTCTTCACGCAGAGAGTGGTTGGGGTGTGGAATGGACTGCCTGCAGTGATAGTGGAATCAGACACTTTAGGAACATTTAAGCGGTTATTGGATAGGCACATGGAGCACACCAGGATGGTAGGGAGTGGGATAGCTTGATCTTGGTTTCAGATGAAGGTCGGCACAACATCGTGGGCCGAAGGGCCTGTTCTGTGCTGTACTGTTCTATGTTCTATGTTCTATGTTATCAAATGTTGTTAGAAGAGAATGATGGATTTACCTTGGAGGAAACTCAGAAATGGATAAACTGAAGGGATTGCAAAACCAGATGCATTGGAATAAAGAACAACTCATGTACAAGCAGACGATTAGTTGATGCAGAAGATGAAAAGAAGAGTTTGGTAAATGAAGCCACTCAGTTGTGGAAGTTGTGCCGAGTGAACTAGACAGAACAACAATTCAGGCAGTGAAGGAAACTGAGATTACATACCAAAACAAGATTGTTGAAATGGTCACACTAATAGAAAAGCAGAAGAACCAATGTGATAACGTGGTCGATGGAAAAGATACCAAATAGAAATGCTTGAAAGAGAAGGAACTTTATCACATAATCTATGTACCAGTAATATGAACCATGACCATTTCCTTCATTAATGACAGACCGAGTTTTTGAATGAACTGTCAAGACATAAGATTGTGTTGCATTGTGATGATGGTACCTGGATGCATTGTAGAGTAAGGTGCTTGACACAGAAAAGGATCAACAGAGTTGGAGAGTAACACCGTCTGCAGAGTAAAGCACACAGTCAGCTTAGAGTCTAGGACAGAACTCGGAAAGCAGCAAGCCTGCATGGAAGAGTCCCATGCAGGACCATATTTGGAACATAGTTGAAGTTCGGTAGTAGAAATGTATGGAAAATACAAGCCTCAAGATCTCGCCATTGAACAATTGCTACATTGATTTACGAATGTCTAACTTGTGTGTATAATGTTTGTTTAGATTATGGGTTTGAGTAAGTCGATTTTGAAGATTGTATAAAAATTAAAGGGGGAGGAATGTAGTGATTGTGGGGTCTGTTTCTTTCAGACAGTAAGAAGCTTAACAACACCAGGTTAAAGTCCAACAGGTTTATTTGGTAGCAAAAGCCACAAGCTTTCGGAGCCTTAAGCTCCTTCTTCAGGTGAGTGGGAATTCTGTTCACAAACAGGGCATATAAAGACACAAACTCAATTTACAGAATAATGGTTGGAATGCAAATACTTACAGCTAATCAAGTCTTAAAGGTACAAACAATGTGAGTGGAGAGAGCATTAAGACAGGTTAAAGAGATGTGTATTGTCTCCAGACAGGACAGCCAGTGAGACTCCGCAAGTCCAGGCAAGCTGTGGGGATTACAGATAGTGTGACATGAACCCAATATCCCGGTTGAGGCCGTCCTCATGTGTGCGGAACTTGGCTATCAGTTTCTGCTCAGCAATTCTGCGCCGTCGTGTGTCGTGAAGGCTGCCTTGGAGAACGCTTACCCGAATATCAGAGGCCGAATGCCCGTGACCGCTGAAGTGCTCCCCCACAGGAAGAGAACAGTCTTGCCTGGTGATTGTCGAGCGGTATTCATTCATCTGTTGTCGCAGCGTCTGCATGGTTTCCCCAATGTACCATGCCTCGGGACATCCTTTCCTCCAACGTATCAGGTAGACAACGTTGGCCGAGTTGCAAGAGTATGTACCGTGTACCCGGTGGATGGTGTTCTCACGTGAGATGATGGCATCTGTGTCGATGATCCGGCACATCTTGCACAGTCCAACGCTGGCATCTCCACATCATGTCTTTCAGACAGCACAGCAGAAGTGAGTAATCTGGCTTGAGGGTCCAATGGGAACTGAGAGTGAGTGATCACTCTCTTGGACAGAATACACCTGGAAGCCATGTAGTAAGCATCTAAAGACTGGAGGCAGCCTGATGGGTTGCTCCAAGGTAACCTAGGGCTGCAAACTTCGGTACATATTTTCTCTTTGTCAGTAAATACCTAAAGTTTATTTATTAATCACAAGTAAGGCTTTACATTAACATTGCAATGAAGTTATTGTGAAATTCTCCTAGTCACCACACTCTGGCACCTGTTTGGGTCAATCCACCTAACCAGCATGTCTTTCAGAATGTGGGAGGAAACCCACGCAGACACGGGGAGAACGTGCAAACAGTGACCCAAGCCAGGAATCGAACCCGGATCCCTGGCGCTGTGAGGCAGCAGTGTTAACCACTGTGCCACCATGCCACCCTTTTGTCCCTATGAAGTCTGAAGTGTCTTGATGACACCTGAGTGCCACTACATAACATGTCTCATCGAGTTTCTGTTTGGTGCTTTAAGCGATTGCACACCCAGCAAGCGGACACACCCATGTATTCATTTCAACTTATAACATGTAAATTAACTGGACCGTAGTATTTCCCATTTAACTTGTTTTATTGATTAATGATCAGGACTGTGAATTCAATAATTACTGTTGCTCTGAATTCATACTTACTTATTCAATGTTTCAGGGGAAATCTGAGCCTGAGACTAAAGTTTTTTTAACTGAGTCCTTCCTGATGCAAATTCTCACAATTAATCAATCTCAATGTGGACTTAAATCCAAACTGGGTCCACCTACAAAAGTTATTGACATGCAGTGTGGACGGCGTGGCTTACATCCTCAAGTTCCTCCCTCTTAGAAGATAACTGGACCTATTTGTTCATTTTATTCCTGTTTGGGCTGGCCATGGTATTGTAAAGGAAATAAATTTATTCAAGTAGAGCACTAAAGAAAGCAATACCATCCAAACACCCTTACTGCCTTCAGCAAGAGCCTTGCAAATCAAATAGAATTGCAATCAAACACATGTAGTGAAGGCAAGCCCTGCCACGAAGAATTATTTTCTGTAGTAGCAAAAATAGATTAGGTAAAGGTGCTTTCTGTAAACCCGACTAAATGTTAGGAGATCAAAACAGCTAATATCAAACATGTAATAAAATTTGTAGGTTATGCTATTTCCAAGCAGTTTAAAAAAAAATACAGTACAACTAATCTGTGGTTTTGCCTGCACGGTGGCACAGTGGTTAGCGCTGCTGCTTCACAGCACCAGTGCCTCGGGTTTGATTCCCAGCTTGGATCACTGTCTGTGTGGAGCCTGCATGTTCTCCCCGTGTCTGTGTGGGTTTCCTCCGGGAGCTCCTGTTTCCTCCCACAGTCCAAAAGACGTGCTGGTCAGGTGCATTGGCCATGCTAAATTCTCCCTCAGTGTACCCAAACAGGTGCCAGAGTGTGGCAACTAGGGCATTTTCACAGTAAATTCATTGCAGTGAGCTTACTTGTGACACTAATATATAAACTTTAAACTTTAAAACTACATGTTTAAATTGAAATAAGAGAGAAAATAATCACTGTGAAAAAGAAGGAAAGAATAAGTGAGATCGAGGAAAACTGAACTCACTCAAGGAAAGACAAAAGAAAGTTAAGATCAATGTAGAGGAAGAGAAGGGAAGTGGGGTGAGGAAGGGGGAGGATTATGGGAAGGAAAAGGCAAAGAAAGGAGAGGATAAAAGGGAGGAATGAGAAGAGTAGAAAACAGCTTGGAATACAGAAAGGAGAAAGGAGGAGATGGGAAGATAAGAAGGAAAAGCGGTATGGAGGAGGAAGGAATGAATCACAGAATCTCAGCATTGTTACAGCACAGAAGGAAACTATTCAGCCCATCGTGTCTGTGCCAGCTCTCTATAGGAGCAATATATCTAGTGTCACTCTGAACCTTCTACCCTGGCCCTGCACATTCTTCCTTTTCAGCTAAAAATTGAATTCCTTCTTGAAATTCTTGATTGAATCTGTCTCCACCACACTCTCAGGCAGTGATTCCAGATCCTAGACACTCACTGGGTGAAGAGATTTTTCATCATGTGTCAATTGCTTCTTTGCCAATTACCTTAAATCTGCACTCACTTGTTGTTGAGATTTTCACCTTTTTTCTTCCATTTTGTATGGGATGTGAGCATTCCTAGCAAGGCCAGCATTGGTTGCCCATCCCTAATTGCTACAACTGAGTGGCTTGCTAGGCCATTTCAGAGGGCAGTTGAGAGTCAGCCACATTGTTGTAGGTCTAGAGTTACACTTATGCCAGATCAAGTAAGAATGGCAGATGTTCCTCCCCGAAGGACATTAGTGAACCAAATGGGTTTTTACAACAATCAATGATAATTTCATGTTCACTGTTACTGGGACTTGCTCTCAGTGCCAGATTTTATTAATATTGAATTTAAATTCCACCAGCTGGCATGGTAGGATTTGAACGCATGTCCCCAGATCATTAGCCTGGGTGACTGGATTACTAGTCCAATGACATTGCAATTATGCCTCCGCCTGCCCTATCTCTCAACTATCTTCCTGATTTGAACAATGGGAACATTTTTTCTTTGTCTACTCTGTCCATATCCCTCATCAAATCTCCTCTCAAACCTATTTGCTCCATGAAACCAGTACCAATTTCTCGAATCTGTTCATCTAACTGAAGTTCCTCATTCCTGGGACCATTCTCATGAATCTTTTCTGTACCCTCTTCAATGTCTTCACATTTTTATAAAGTTTGATGCCCAGAATTTGACACAATACTCCAGTTGAGGTCAAAATGAAGTTTAACATCATTTGCTCGCTTTAACATTCTCTGCCCCTATTAATAAAACCCAGGATGCTATTCATTTCATTACTGCTCTCTCAACCTGTCTTGCCATCTTCGATTATTTATACATTTATACATCCAGGTCCCTCTACTCCTGTACCCCTTTAGAATTGTATTCTTTATTTTACATTGTCCGCCTGTGTTCTTCCTACCAAAATGAATCACTTCACCCTTCCCCACAATAAAATCTCATCTATTACTTTTACACATATTCCAGCAATCTATCTATGCCCTTTTGGAGTTTTACATGATCCTTCTCACAGTTCACAATGCTTCTAAGTTTTCTTCCATCTGCAAATTTTGTAATTGTGCCCTGTACACCAAGGCCCATGTTGTGAATATACATTAATATATATCAGGACGATCAAGAGCGCCAGCATCGACTCCTGGGATCAAAGCTTCCTCCAGTTTTAAAACCGCATATTAACCACTTATTTCTGTTTCCTGTCACTCAACCAATTTCATAGCCATGTTGCCACTGTTGCTTTTATTCAATGTGCTATAATTTTGTGCACGAGTCTTTTGTACGTCACTTTATCAGATGCCTTCTGTAAATCCATGTACACTACATCAACAGCATTACCCTCATCAACCCTCTCTATTACCTCATCAAAAAACAAGTTAGTTAACCATGATTTGCCCTTAACAAACCCATGCTGGTCCTTGTTAATCAATCTGCATTTTCCCAAATGTTTCTAGAAGCTTCTGCACTACTGAAGTTAAACTGACTGGGGCGGCACGGTAGCACAGTGGTTAGCACTGCTGCTTCACAGCTCCAGGGGCCTGGGTTCGATTCCCAGCTTGGGTCACTGTCTGTGTGGAGTTTGCACATTCTCCTCGTGTCTGCGTGGGTTTCCTCCGGGTGCTCCGGTTTCCTCCCACAGTCCAAAGATGTGCGGGTTAGGTTGATTGGCCATACTAAAAATTGCCCTTAGTGTCCTGGGATGCATAGGTTAGAGGGATTAGTGGGTAAATATGTAGGGATTTGGGAGTAGGGTCTGGGTGGGATTGTGGTCGGTGCAGACTCGATGGGCCGAATGGCCTCTTTCTGTACTGTAGGGTTTCTATGATTTATATGACTGGCCTGTAGTTGCTGGGCTTACCTTTATACCCTTTTTTGAACAAGGGTAAATTGTTTGTAGTATACTATTATCAATATAATATTTTGGGTGAGACAGGAGGGGAGAGAGAGAGAGTGAAAGGAGGATAGAGGTAAGAGGAAATGGATCATTAGGGAAGAGGGAAAATAAGGAAAAGAAAGAAGGGAGAGGATGGTGGGATGGAGGGAGTTAGAAGGGAAAGGATGGATAAGGGGCTTGTGAGTACAGTAGGGATTAAATGGGTACAGTCCGCTTGGGATACATCCTCATTTCCCTAGCTTCCTCTGTTGCTCTTTTTCTCCCTCTAGAAAATGTAAAATTCAGCCGTGGTTCCATGAAGAAACCCATTATCTAAATTTTTGAAACTGAACTAGGATAAGGTCAAGGGAAAGGTATAATCAAACACTCCAAATATGACATTTATGAGAATGTTGAGTACACATCCAATCTAAGTTATGATTATACTTTGCAGCTTCACTGGCCGCACGTTGAACTAAGTATAATTGTTCCTTAATTACTTTCTGAAGCATTTCTCCCATT
The DNA here is from genome assembly GCF_964213995.1 of Mustelus asterias. NCBI lineage: Eukaryota > Metazoa > Chordata > Chondrichthyes > Carcharhiniformes > Triakidae > Mustelus > Mustelus asterias. Next base: position 55,064,877 of record NC_135807.1, on the reverse strand, counting down.
GTATTGATGAGAGCTGTCAGTTCTTCAGAATGGAATATATTTTCCACTTACCAGCCTATATCACGGTGGCACAGTGGTTAGCACTGCTGTCTCACAGTGCCAGGGACCGGGTTCGATTCCTGGCTTGGGTCACTGTCTGTGTTGGAGTTTGCACGTTCTCCCCATGTCTGCATGGGTTTCCTCCGGGTGCACCCGTTTCCTCCCACATTCTGAAAGACGTGCTGGTTAGGTGCATTGACCCGAACAGGTGCCGGACTGTGACGACTGGGGGAATTTCATGGTAATTTCATTGCAGTGTTAATGTAAGCCTTCCTTGTGACTAATAAATAAACTTTACTTTCTTTACTTTACTTTAATTGTTAGGATCAAGTACCCACAGTCAGGGGAAATGGAGTAAGATTCCACCTACTGCCCTAACAACATAGCTTGACCTAACACAGCTCAACATTTACATTCACACCATCCAGACTGACAATTTAGTTCCAATTAGTGCTTCATTACGGAAGCTTAGTGCTGCACATTTATGTTTAAGAATTAAATTGAGATTACTTAAACTCAGCACAACTGGTGAAGGTGAGGGATTTTTAAAAAATCCTGATTCCATAGGGGAAAGACCAGTTGACTAACTGAATCGAACCTTTAATTATGATTGTTCACGGTTGGTAATTTTTTACAAAACATTTCCAGCATGGAGCCTTTCCCACCGGAAGAGCGAACTGGGAATTCACAATTCCTGATTTTCCTTCTTTTAAAATTAACAAGTGCAGTTTCATAAAATCGCCTCCCACATACAACCTAACAACCTGTTCTTGGTCAGTGATATGTATTTGCAACCCGTGCACAAAATGGCTGGAATTTTCTCACCATTCCTGCCAACAGCACCTTGTCCCAATGATTGTTTAATAGCTGCCACTTTTGTTGCTAACTTACACAGGAGGTGAACATTTTTTTGTATGTTACATCAGCTGTAAAGAGCCAATAGAAATACTGAGGCCTAAATTCAACATAGTTGCAACAGTTTTATGGATGTAAGAAAAGCACAATGATAGCCAATCTGGCAGTGTCATATATGGGTGCGCCAGAATTGAAAATCCTGGCTCGTAACTCTGTTTTGTTTAGTATCCATTAGCATTGCCAATGGTATCTTGAAGCATAAATCGCGGTACATTAAAAAGTCAATGGACCCTATTTTACCATTTTGATTCTAAGTGCTGGGTGGACTTGAAACTGGGAGTGTTTCAGATCTGACTTTTAGACCCGTTCTCAGGCGCCCCCATACTCACTCTGCCTGAAAAAATATCGACGATTCCGAATCGTGCTGCACAAGCCTGTGGGCAGGGCTTAACGCGCCCGAAACGCTACAGCTCCGATCGGCGCCTCCAACTGCGCATGCGCAGAAAAAGATAATAGAATGCGGCTCCCCTGCCATATCCCTCCCGGGCTGGGTAATGCCTCCTCCTGGACCCCACAGACATTGCCCCACCCCCCAACATTACTGACCCCCCTTATGTCCCCACCCCCTCCACCACCCAGACCGATCACAGACCACTCCCCTCCTTCCCTCCCTCTGATCTCAGACAGAGTGGTAGCGGACCCCCCTTTCACCCCCCACTGATCTCAAGCAGAAAGTCGTCGGACCCACCTCTCCGCCCCCCCCCCCTCCCCCCCCGCCACCCACCACCGATCTCAAACAGAGAGCCGTCGGAAGCTTGGCACTTACCTCCTCACTAACTGGAGGGCCTGAATCGGACTTTTGTGGCGCATGTCTGTTTCGTGGCAATTGTGGATGGGTGAACGCGGTGGTAAAGGGGGAAGTGCTGGTAAGGTTGGGCGTGCAGCCCATTAAGTCAATATAAATGCATGCAACTGCATTTCGGGTGCGGTCCCGATCGCGACCATTTTTGGGCCTAAGTAAAGGGGGAACCGACGCGGAGGCGGGCGCGGATCGCGTTAATCGCCTCACGCCTGACTTTACCAAGTTTTCGCACCCAAAAACGGGTGCAACGTGATGGAAAAGTCGGGCCCAATATGTCTGTAATGCAATGGAAGAATTGATGATCTGAAAGAACTGATTATATTCAATAATAGTTTGACTTACAGTACTACACATTTTCAAGTGTGAAAATGGTTCCAAGTAGTGAATTTCATTTGCCAAAATATATCTTACGATTACATTTCACTCAAGCCATGAGGTGGAATTCTCCCAAGACCATGCCAGTGGGGTTCAATGGTGGGCATGGGGGGGAAGAATATAGCAGGGGGGCCAGAAATTAGTTTCATGCAGAATTTCCTGCTGGAGGATTAGTGGGATACATAAGTGGGGTTACGGGACAGGGCCTGGGTGGAATCTTCTGTTGGAGAGTTAGTGCAGACTTGATGGGCTGAATGGCCTCCTTCTGCACCATAGAGATTTTGTGATTCTATGATTTTCTGATGGTTCCCCCTATGATGGATCAGAAAGCCCTGCTGGAGGACAGCATGAAACTAATTTGCATGCTGCTAATAGGATGCAGCTGAAGGCCTGAACACCCATCCCCGACTCTCCGTGATGCCAGTAGGAAAACATCCCAGTGTGAAATACATCTGGAACAACATGGCATGCAGATGTTGAGACTCACTTCAGAATGGAAGCCACTGGCAACCCTGGACCCCAGAACACCACAGCAGTGGGTGGAAGAGCATCTGCAGATGGCCCTTCCAGGTTTGGTGTCCTGGAGGGGGTCCACCTTCCAGCCTCTGAATGATACTGGAGATCTATTTTCTTTCTCAGGGGGTGCATCTTCTGGCCTCAGAATGCTCCCAGCGATCCATCTTCATTTGCAGGAGGTCCACCTTCTTACGTCAATAGGGAGTCAGTGATTTTGGAAGCCCGAACACGATAGCAGACTATGCACCATCAGGACCGGCCCACCACAGAATATGGCGCAAAACACCCAGTTGCATAAGTAATGAGATTGGGACCATAGAGTATGGCATGTTTTCAAGCTAATCTCATGGCAGGAAAGACTCCACTTTCCAAGGCTATCTATCCAAGGCTGCTCAGGGAGACGAGAGATGAAATCGCTGGGCCTCTGACGCAAATCTTTGTCTCGTCACTGGACGCAGGTGAGGTCCCAGAGGATTGGAGGATAGCTAATGTGGTCCCGTTATTTAAGAAGGGTAGGAAGGATAACCCGGGTAATTATAGGCCGGTGAGCTTGATGTCCGTGGTGGGGAAGTTGTTGGAGAAGATTCTTAGAGATAGGATGTATGCGCATTTAGAAAGGAATAAACTCATTAACGATAGCCAGCATGGTTTTGTGAGAGGGAGGTCATGCCTCACTAACCTGGTGGAGTTTTTTGAAGAAGTGACCAGAATGGTTGACGAGGGAAGGGCCGTGGATGTCATCTATATGGACTTTAGTAAAGCGTTTGACAAAGTCCCTCATGGTAGGTTGGTGAAAAAGGTTGGATCTCATGGGATAAAGGGGGAGGTGGCTAGATGGGTGGAGAACTGGCTTGGTCACAGAAGACAGAGGGTGGTAATGGAAGGGTCTTTTTCCGGCTGAAGGCCTGTGACTAGTGGTGTTCCGCAGGGATCTGTATTGGGACCTCTGCTGTTTGTGATTTATATAAACGATCTGGAAGAAGGTGTAACTGGGGTGATCAGTAAGTTTGCGGACGACACAAAATTGACAGGACTTGCAGATAGTGAGGAGCATTGTCAGAAGCTACAGAAGGATATAGATAGGCTGGAAATTTGGGCAAAGAAATGGCAGATGGAGTTCAATCCTGATAAATGCGAAGTGATGCATTTTGGCAGAAATAATGTAGGGAGGAGCTATACGATAAATGGCAGAACCATAAAGGGTGTAGATACGCAGAGGGACCTGGGTGTGCAAGTCCACAGATCCTTGAAGGTGACGTCACAGGTGGAGAAGGTGGTGAAGAAGGCATATGGCATGCTTGCCTTTAGAGGACGGGGCATAGAGTATAAAAGTTGGGGTCTGATGTTGCAGATGTATAGAACATTGGTTCGGCCGCATTTGGAATACTGCATCCAGTTCTGGTCGTCACACTACCAGAAGGACGTGGAGGCTTTGGAGAGAGTGCAGAGGAGGTTTACCAGGATGTTGCCTGGTATGGAGGGGCTTAGTTATGAGGAGAGATTGGGTAAACTGGGGTTGTTCTCCCTGGAAAGACGGAGGATGAGGGGAGACTTAATAGAGGTGTATAAAATTATGAAAGGCATAGATAGGGTGAACGGTGGGAAGCTTTTCCCCAGGTCGGTGGTGACGTTCACGAGGGGTCATAGGTTCAAGGTGAAGGGGGGGAAGTTTAACACAGATATCAGAAGGACATATTTTACACAGAGGGTGGTGGGGGCCTGGAATGCGCTGCCAGGCAAGGTGGTGGAGGTGGACACACTGGGAATGTTTAAGACTTATCTAGATAGCCATATGAATGGAGTGGGAATGGAGGGATACAAAAGAATGGTCTAGTTTGAACCAGGGAGCGGCACGGGCTTGGAGGGCTGAAGGGCCTGTTCCTGTGCGGTATTGTTCTTTGTTCTTTGTTCTTTGTTCCTGCCCCAAACACGAGACTTAGTCACAGAATGGGCGAATTCTGCCCATTCTCTTTGTCACGAGCAAAAGCTTTGATGCTATTTGGCTGTAAAGTCTTACTCCTAAATGACCAATCACATCTCTGACACTGGAGTTCTTCCAAAGGGGATTCTTCTACTTTTAGGTGTGACCAATCCTGGATCTCAACCCCACATGGGTCAGAGGTGTACTGACAGGGGAATCTAATGGGAAGTTGCCAATTAAAAGGGCGTATCTGTGTTCACCATCCAGTTAAGAACAGTGGATGGGTTCCTGAGGTGGGAGTGCACAGCATTCTGGGCCATCTGACTTTTTATATGTGGCCTCATTATGAATGCTTGGCTCAGCTGCAAAAATGGCTCAAGGCAGAGGTCTGCTTACTCATTTGTAAAGGGGAGCATTAGCTTTGTTTGATTGACAATTCTATTACTTTGTAGTAATCTGAACTTTGAAGAATCTTTCTCATTTCCTGTATGTTTGTTTGGCCAAGATTAAGAAGTGTGAAAGTTTCCTCAATGGGACTTCCACTGCCTGTGACTGATTGATAATTCTATGAGAAAGTCAGGAGGCAATATTTTTCAAAGGGGATGTTGAACATATATTTGTTTTTGAGTTCCCTTTGGTTTATGATACTTTTGAAGTGCTGCGTTTCCTAACAAAATGGGCCCACTTACATCAAAATTGCAGGCACTTTGAAATGTCTACCCCCATAATGGAGATAGCAAATGCTGGAGTGCTGTATGCTGGGTCATTATATCCCTGCCAGCACCCACCCCACCCTTATCCCATGCTTGCAAAAATTGCTGGAAATCTGAATGGGTGCAGGAATCCTGGTATCAGGTCCTGCCTGCCATATATTAAAGCACTTATGCCTTTTTCCCATCTCAGATGGAGGCATGGGAGACTGAGCCTTTGAGTTTCCTGGAAATCTATGTACACAGGAAGTTCTGTCAACTAATCAGCCTTACCGTTCAGAGCTTGAGGGTTGTTGGTGCAACTATCGTGCATGTGGGAATCTGAGAGTTTTGAGGATAGCACAGATCAGGAGGTGGACCCTGAAATACAACTGAGGTGAGTTCAGGAGGAGGGAGAATAGGTGATCACAAAGCAGAGTGGATCAAATGGTTAGGCAGTAAAGCTATCCCCTGGGAGTGTGGCACTCACAAATTGTATTCAGTGCTGAATAACAATCAGGGTGATGACACCTAAATGGAATGCAGTTATAAGTAAAACCACAGCACCATGGGTGACTTAGCTGTGTGTCAGGATGTTGTGAGGAAAGAAGGATATGGACAAGAAAGTGTAAAAATTATGTTGTTGGGCATTTAATATTCAGGGTGACAGATTACCTCCATGGTGTCAGGTTAAAGGATGTCACTGAGTGAGAAATGATAAAGGCACTGGAGATCAAGATGTAGAATCAGTCTGGGCAGAAATAAGAAATAGCAAGGGAAAGAAGACCCTGGTGGGAGTAAATCTATGTGCCCCAAGCAGTAGTTCCACAGTGGGACACAGTAAGAAAGGTATGGCAATAATCATGGGTGATTTTAATATGCACATAGACTGGATTAATCAAATTGGAAAGGGTAGCCTCGAGGGAGAGTTCATTGAACATATTAGGGATTGTTTCTTCAATATGTTGTGGAGCCAACCAGAGAGCAGGCTGTTCTGGATTTGGTGTTGTTTAGTGAGCAGGGATTAATTGATGACCTCATAGTTAAGAATCTTCAAGGGAAGAGTGATCATAACATGCTAGAATTTCAAGTTCAGTTTGAGGTCAAGAAACTGGAGTCCCACGCTAGTGTTCAGGATTTAAACAAAGGAAATTACATAGCCATGAGGACCGATTTGGCCCTAATGGACTGGGCAGGAAGACTAAAAAGTAAGACAGTTGATGAACAGTGGCAGATGTTTAAGGAAATAATCAGTTCCTCCCAACAAAAATATGAGGGAGAAGAAACATTCCTGGCTAAGCAAAGAAGTTAAAGATAACATAAAGACAAAAACTAAGGCATACCATATTGCAAAGGCAGGCTGCAAGATCGGGAAACTTTTAAAGGTCAACAAAGGGTCACTAAAAAAGTAATAAAAAGAGAAATGGTAAAATATGAAAGAAAACTAGCACAGACTGTTTCTGTGCAGAGGGATTGGTGTGTCCTTATGCGTGAAGGTACAGCAGGTAAAAGGAGGGAAAATGGAATTTTGGCATTTATTGCTAAAGGAATAGAATATAAAAGTAGGGAAGTGTCGCTGCAACTGCACAAGGCATTAATGATTCCGCACCTGGAGTATTTTGCACAATTTTGGTCCCCTTACTTGAGGAAGGATGTAGTTGCATGGGAGGCAGTTCAGAAGAGGTTCACAAGATTGATTTCAGAAATGAGGGGTTTGACTTATGAAGAGAGGTTCTCTTGTGGAGCAATCTAGAATGAGAGGTCATCGTTTTTAGGACAAGGAGTAGCAGATTTAAGGCAGAGGAGGATACATTATTTTTCTCAAAGGGTTGTGAATCTGTGGAATTCACTACTTCAGAGTGTGGTGGATGCGGGACATTGAGTAAATTTAAGGAGGAGACAGACAGGTTTTTAATTAATTATGGGTTGAAGCGTTATGAAGAATGGGCAGGAAAGTTGAGTTGAGGGCGAGTTGACATCAGCCTGATCACATTGAATGGCAGAGCAGACTTCAGGCACTGAATTGCCTACCCCTGCTCTTAGTTCTCATCTTATTCTGTTCTTTTATGATAGCAGGACTCTCTGTGGAGAAAGAACAACCAGAGGTTGTAGTCCACATTGCTACCAATGGTGTGTGTAGAAAAAGGGTTGAGGAATACAGCAAGAGTTTCAGCATCTAGGAAAAGGATTAAAGAACAGGATCTCAAGGGTAGTAATCTCTGGATTGCTGTGAGTGCTACTGGACCAGGAAGCTAGTGCAGTGAATGGATGGCTGCGGAAGTGGTGTAGGAGGGAGGATGCCAGATTCCTGGGGGATTGGGATCAGCTCTGGAGCAAGAGGGACCAATACAAGGCAGGGTGCTTGCACCTGAATAAACTTGGGACTAATGTCCTTGTGAGGAGGAAGAGAAAACCAAGAGGGGTAGACACTACAGAATAAAGAGTAGTCTCAAGAAAAAAGAATTTATTGGAGGAAAATAGCAAGGTCGACTATCATGAGGCTGGAGTACATGTATTTTAATGCAGGAAATGTTACAAATAAGATTGATGAGCTGCAAGTATAAGTTGTCATTCCAACTCCATAAATATCTGGGCTATAGTCCTTTGAGGCAGAGATTGTTGTGAGTTTCAGCATCATGCTATATAGTGATAGGTATAAAAGATGGTGCCAGTTTTGAATTCCTTTTGGAACTTGACCTCAGTGTGTGTGGTGAAGACCAAAACTTGGTCAGACAGTGATTAGGCTGGAATCTCACTTATTCACTGGGCATCACTGACTTAATGAGAGAGTTGATTCTCCACAGGATGATACATTGTAGGGTAGATTGTACATAGGACTGATATCAGCCATTAGCTTCTGAGGTCATCAGTAATCTTACTTGGTTTGAGTATGACCCGTACCTCCCACTGTGTTTGAGAGGCATCCAGATTCCATGGTATTGGTGCACATTTTCACCAGCCAAAGGAGTCCTTTGAAGTCTAACTAATGAAGGAATTGTAGAAATTGAAGGTGGAGAAATGAGCTTAATGGGTGCTTTTCAAAGCGGTTGACATGAGCAGCATTCTTTTTCTAGTTAAATTAAGTGATCTGAATCTGGCGGAAAGGAGTAAAAGTTTGCAGATGATCCAAAACATCTCAAATTAATAAATAGTGAGGACAATAATTACAGACTTCTTGGAGGACATGGACCAGTGAATAGGACAGAGACATAGGAGATTAAATTTAATGTGGATAAATGTAAAGTGTTGGAACAACATGGAAAGGCAGTATAATCTAAATACTATTTTGAGGGTAGTTGCAGAAGCCGAAGAACCTGAGGACACATCATCCACACGTTTTTGAAGGTGACAGGGCAAATTGATAAGGTGGTTAAGAAAGCATACAGGTCCATGACTTTCTAAATGCAGCATGGAATATATAAACAAGACCTAATAAACCTTTACAGATCACTGGTTAACCTTCAGCTGAAGTATTGTGCAATTCTGGGCATCAAGTGGATACACTACATCAACTCACCAAGGCTTCTTTGACAGCACCCTCCAAGCACATGACCTCTACCATCTAGAAGGAAAAGGGCAGCAGATGCATGGAAACACCACCACCTACAAGTTCCCCTCCAAGTCACACACCATCCTGACTTGAAGCTTCATCACCATTCCTTCAATGTTGCTGGGTCAAAATCTTGGGACTCTCTTCCTAATAGCACTGAAGGTGTACAAAGAACAAAGAACAAAGTGTACTTACACTACGTGGCCTGCAGCGGTTGAAGAAGGTGGCTCACCACTACCTTCTTGAGGGCAAATAGAGATGGGCAATAAATGCTGACCTCTTCAGTAAAGCCCACATTCTGTGAAAGAATAAAAAAATATTTGAGGAAGGAATTGACACTGAGGAGATTGACCAGAATATTATCACAAATGCAGCCCATCAGTTATACAGAGAGCTTGGAGAAGCTGCGATCGTTCTCCATAGAGTAAAAGGTTAAGGGGAAACCTAATAGGAACATAGGAACAGGAGTAGGCCATTCAGCCTCTCGAGCCTGTTCTGCCATTCGATGAGATCATGACTGATCTGTGGCCTAACTCCATTTACCTGCCTTTGAAGTATTCAAAATGATTTTGAGCTTTTATAGAGCAAGGAGGGAGAAATTCCTTTCTCTGGCATCTGTTGGCAAGCATAGAACATAGAACAGTACAGCACAGAACAGGCCCTTCAGCCCACGATGTTGTGCCGAGCTTTATCTGAAACCAAGATCAAGCTATCCCACTCCCTATCATCCTGGTGTGCTCCATGTGCCTATCCAATAACCGCTTAAATGTTCCTAAAGTGTCTGACTCCACTATCACTGCAGGCAGTCCATTCCACACCCCAACCACTCTCTGCGTAAAGAACCTACCTCTGATATCCTTCCTATATCTCCCACCACGAACTCTGTAGTTGCCCCCTTGTAATAGCTCCATCCACCCGAGGAAATAGTCTTTGAACGTTCACTCTATCTATCCCCTTCGTCATTTTATAAACCTCTATTAAGTCTCCCCTCAGCCTCCTCCGCTCCAGAGAGAACAGCCCTAGCTCCCTCAACCTTTCCTCATAAGACCTACCCTCCAAACCAGGCAGCATCCTGGTAAATCTCCTCTGCACTCTTTCCAGCGCTTCCACATCCTTCTTATAGTGAGGTGACCAGAACTGCACACAATATTCCAAATGTGGTCTCACCAAGATCCTGTACAGTTGCAGCATAACCCCACAGCTCTTAAACTCCAACCCCCTGTTAATAAAAGCTAACACACTATAGGCCTTCTTCACAGCTCTATCCACTTGAGTGGCAACCTTTAGAGATCTGTGGATATGGACCCCAAGATCTCTCTGTTCCTCCACAGTCTTCAGAACCCTACCTTTGACCCTGTAATCCACATTTAAATTTGTCCTACCAAAATGAATCACCTCAAATTTATCAGGGTTAAACTCCATTTGCCATTTTTCAGCCCAGCTTTGCATCCTATCTATGTCTCTTTGCAGCCTACAACAGCCCTCCACCCCATCCACTACTCCACCAACCTTGGTGTCATCAGCAAATTTACTGATCCACCCTTCAGCCCCCTCCTCTAAGTCATTAATAAAAATCACAAAGTGCAGAGGACCAAGCACTGATCCCTGTGGCACTCTGCTAGCAACCTGCCTCCAATCCGAAAATTTTCCATCCACCACCACCCTGTCTTCGATCAGATAGCCAGTTACCTATCCAATCGGCCAACTTTCCCTCTATCCCACACCTCCTCACTTTCATCATAAGCCGACCATGGGGGACCTGATCAAACGCCTTACTAAAAATCCATGTATATGACATCAACTAGAACATAGAACATAGAACATAGAACATTACAGCGCAGAACAGGCCCTTCGGCCCACGATGTTGCACCGACCAGTTAAAAAAAAAAACTGTGACCCTCCAACCTAAACCAATTTCTTTTCGTCCATGAACCTATCTACGGATCTCTTAAACGCCCCCAAACTAGGCGCATTTACTACTGATGCTGGCAGGGCATTCCAATCCCTCACCACCCTCTGGGTAAAGAACCTACCCCTGACATCGGTTCTATAACTACCCCCCCTCAATTTAAAGCCATGCCCCCTCGTGCTGGATTTCTCCATCAGAGGAAAAAGGCTATCACTATCCACCCTATCTAAACCTCTAATCATCTTATATGTTTCAATAAGATCCCCTCTTAGCCGCCGCCTTTCCAGCGAAAACAATCCCAAATCCCTCAGCCTCTCCTCATAGGATCTCCCCTCCATACCAGGCAACATCCTGGTAAACCTCCTCTGCACCCTCTCCAAAGCCTCCACATCCTTCCTGTAATGTGGGGACCAGAACTGCACACAGTACTCCAAGTGCGGCCGCACCAGAGTTGTGTACAGTTGCAACATAACGCTACGACTCCTAAATTCAATCCCCCTACCAATAAACGCCAAGACACCATATGCCTTCTTAACAACCTTATCTACTTGATTCCCAACTTTCAGGGATCTATGCACACATACACCTAGATCCCTCTGCTCCTCCACACTATTCAAAGTCCTCCCGTTAGCCCTATACTCAACACATCTGTTATTCCTACCAAAGTGAATTACCTCACACTTCTCCGCATTAAACTCCATCCGCCACCTCTCGGCCCAACTTTGCAACCTGTCTAAGTCTTCCTGCAAACTACGACACCCTTCCTCACTGTCTACCACACCACCGACTTTGGTGTCATCAGCAAATTTGCTAATCCACCCAACTATACCCTCATCCAGATCATTAATAAATATTACAAACAGCAGTGGCCCCAAAACAGATCCCTGAGGTACACCACTTGTAACCGCACTCCATGATGAATATTTACTATCAACCACCACCCTCTGTTTCCTATCCGCTAGCCAATTCCTGATCCAATTTCCTAGATCACCCCCAATCCCATACATCTGCATTTTCTGCAGAAGCCTACCATGGTGAACCTTATCAAACGCCTTACTAAAATCCATATATACCACGTCCACTGCCTTGCCCCCATCCACCTCCTTGGTCACTTTCTCAAAAAACTCAATAAGGTTAGTAAGGCACGACCTACCTGCCACAAAACCATGCTGACTATCACCTATCAATTCATTACTCTCCAAATAACTATAAATCCTATCCCTTATAATTTTTTCCAACATCTTGCCGACAACAGAAGTGAGACTCACCGGTCTATAATTCCCGGGGAAGTCTCTGTTCCCCTTCTTAAACAATGGGACAACATTCGCTAACCTCCAATCTTCTGGTACTATACCAGAGGCCAACGACGACCTGAAGATCAGAGCCAGAGGCTCTGCAATCACTTCTCTTGCCTCCCAGAGAATCCTTGGATAAATCCCATCCGGACCAGGGGATTTATCTATTTTCAGACCCTCCAGAATATCCTGCACATCCTCCTTATCAACTGTAATACTGTCTATTCTACTCCCTTGCAACCCAGTGTCCTCCTCAGCTATATTCATGTCCCCTTGCGTGAACACCGAAGAGAAATATTGGTTCAATGCTTCACCAATCTCCTCCGGTTCCACACATAACTTCCCTCTGCCATCTATAACTGGCCCTAAACTTGCCCTAACCAACCTTCTGTTCTTGACATACCTATAGAACGCCTTAGGATTCACTTTAACCCTATCCGCCAAAGTCTTCTCATGTCCCCTTTTAGCCCTTCTAAGCTCGCTCTTCAACTCCCTCTTAGCCAATCTAAAGCTTTCTAGTGCACTACCCGAGTGCTCACGTCTCATCCGAACATAAGCCTCCTTTTTCTTTTTAACCAACAAAGAAACTTTTTTGGTGCACCACGGTTCCCTAGCCCTACCAATTCCTCCTTGCCTGACAGGGACATACCTATCACAGACTCGCAGTAGCTGCTCCTTGAAAAAACTCCACATGTCGGACGTTCCCAGTCCCTGTAATCTCCTAGTCCAACCTATGTTTCCTAATTCTCTCCTAATAGCCTCATAATTACCCTTCCCCCAGCTAAAACCACTGGCCCGAGGTTCATGCCTATCCCTTTCCATCACTAAGGTGAACGTAACCGAATTGTGGTCACTATCACCAAAATGCACACCAACTTCCAAGTCTAGCACCTGGTCTGGCTCATTTCCCAGCACCAGATCCAATATAGCCTCACCTCTAGTTGGCCTGTCTACATACTGAGTCAAAAAACCTTCCTGCACGCTTTGAACAAAAACTGACCCCTCTAACGAGCTAGAGCTATAACAATTCCAGTCAATATTAGTCAAGTTAAAATCCCCCATAACAATTGCCCTATTACTTTCACTCCTAAGCAGGATTGACTCCGCAATCCTTTCCTCAACCTCTCTAGAACTTTTAGGAGGTCTATAAAAGACTCCCAACAGGGTGACCTCTCCTCTCCTATTTCTAATCTCCGCCCATACTACCTCAACAGATAAGTCCTCATCAAACCTCCTCTCTGACACTGTGATACAATCTCTGACCAATAATGCTACCCCTCCCCCTCTTCTACCTCCTTCCCTACTTCGACTAAAACATTTGAACCCCGGGACCTGCAGCATCCATTCCTGCCCCTGCTCTATCCATGTCTCTGAAATAGCCACAACATCGAAGTCCCAGGTACTGATCCACGCTGCAAGTTCACCCACTTTATTGCGAATACTCCTGGCATTGAAGTATACACATTTCAAACCCTGCTCCACCCCACCTCTGCAATGCCGTGCATTGCAGTCCCCATCCATGCATCCCTCACTTTCAGCCCCACTACTCAGGATCCCTCCCCCCTCCCGAATCAGTTTAAACCTCCCTGCATGGCCTTAGCAAATTTACCCCCCAGGATATTGGTCCCCTTCTGATTAAGGTGTAGACCATCCTTCTCATAGAGGTCACACCTTCCCCAGTACGAGCCCCAATTGCTTAAGTACCTGAACCCCTCCCTCCTGCACCATCCCCTCAGCCATGAATTCAAACCTTCCCTCTCCCTATTCCTCTCTAAACTATCCCGTGGTACAGGCAAGAGTCCAGAGATAACCACTCTGTCAGTCTTGGCCTTTAGTTTCCACCCCAACTCCATAAATCCCTGCCTAATATCCCCTTCCCCTATCCTCCCTATGTCGTGTGTCCCCACATGTACAATAACTTGTGGTTTATCTCCCTCCCCCCTAAGAGTCCTGAATACCCTGTCAGACACATCCCGGACCCCAGCCCCTGGTAGGCAACACACCAACCCTGAGTCCCTACCTTTAGTTCCGACCCTCCTATCTGTCCCCTTAATTGTGGAGTCCCCAATCACAAGGCCCAGTCTTTTACAGCCCCTAACCACCTGAGCTTTCTCACTCGGCTCACCCCCAGAGATCTGCTCTCTATGCTCAGTTGATTCCTCCTCAACTGTAGCCTCCAGCACCGAAAACCTATTATGGAGGGGAACCGCCCCAGGGGATTGTCTTCCCGATTGCTTCTTACCCCTCCTCCTGGCATTGACCCAAGCCTCATTTCTAGGAGTTACTATTTCTCTATAACTCCTATCAACTTCCACCTCCGCCTCCCGAATTATGCGGAGTTCCTCTACCTCCCCCTCCAGCTCCTTTACACGCTCCTCCAGAAGCTGCAATCTAATGCACTTCTTACAACTAAAATCTCCTGAAACACTACTGGATTTCCTCACCACATACATCCCACAGGAGATGCAGCATACTGCCTGAACTGCCATCCCTGAAGCCATTACCAGCAAGAAAAAAAGAAAAAAAACTGCCCTACCTTCATCAACACACTTAGTTACCTCCGTGCTGACTATCCCGGATTAATCCGCATCTTTCTAAATGGTCGTAAATCCCATCTCTAAGGACCTTTTCCATCAATTTACCAACCACCGAAGTAAGACTAACCGGTCTATAATTACCAGGGTCATTTCTATTCCCTTTCTTAAACAGAGGAACAACATTCGCCATTCTCCAGTCCTCTGGCACTATCCCCGTGGACAGCGAGGACCCAAAGATCAAAGCCAAAGGCTCTGCAACCTCATCCCTTGCCTCCCAAAGAATCCTAGGATATATTTCATCAGGCCCAGGGGACTTATCGACCTTCAGTTTATTCAAAACTGCCAGGACATCCTCCCTCCGAACATCTATTTCCTCCAGCCTATTAGCCTGTAACACCTTCTCTTCCTGAAAAACATGGCCCCTCTCCTTGGTGAACACTGAAGAAAAGTATTCATTCATCACCTCGCCTCTCTCTACTGACTCCATACACAAGTTCCCACTACTGTCCTTGACCGGCCCTAACCTCACCCTGGTCATTCTTTTATTCCTCACATAAGAGTAAAAAGCCTTGGGGTTTTCCTTGATCCGACCCGCCAAGGACTTCTCATGTCCCCTCCTAGCTCTCCTAAGCCCCTTTTTCAGCTCATTCCTTGCTAACTTGTAACCCTCAATCGAGCCATCTGAACCTTGTTTCCTCATCCCTACATAAGCTTCCCTCTTCCTTTTCACAAGACATTCCACCTCTTTCGTGAACCATGGTTCCCTCACTCGGCCATTTCCTCCCTGCCTGACTGGGACATACCTATCAAGGACACCCAGTATTTGTTCCTTGAAAAAGTTCCACTTTTCATTACTTCCTTTCTCTGACAGTTTCTGTTCCCAACTTATGCCCCCTAATTCTTGCCTAATCGCATCATAATTACCTCTCCCCCAATTGTAAACCTTGCCCTGCGGTACGCCCCTATCCCTCTCCATTGCAATAACAAAAGACACCGAATTGTGGTCACTATCTCCAAAGTGCTCTCCCACAACCAAATCTAACACTTGGCCCGGTTCATTTCGCAGTACCAAATCCAATGTGGCCTCACCTCTTGTCGGCCTATCCACATATTGTGTCAGGAAACCCTCCTGCACACACTGCACAAAAACTGCCCCATCCGAACTATTTGACCTACAAAGGTTCCAATCAATATTTGGAAAGTTAAAGTCCCCCATGCCAACTACTCTGTGACCCCCACACATATCCATAATCTGCTTAGCAATTTCTTCCTCCACATCTCTATTACTATTTGGGGGCCTATAGTAAACTCCTAACAACGTGACCGCTCCTTTCCTATTTCTAACCTCAGCCCATATTACCTCAGTGTGCAGATCCCCCTCGAAGTGCCTTTCCGCAGCCGTTAAACTATCCTTGATTAACAATGCCACTCCTCCACCTCTTTTCCCAGCTTCCCTACACTTACTGAAACATCTATACCCCGGAACGTCCAACAACCATTCCTGTCTCTGTAATGGCCACAACATCGTAGTCCCAAGTACCAATCCACGCCCCAAGTTCATCTACCTTGTTCCGGATGCTCCTTGCATTGAAGTAGACACACTTCAACCCACCTTCCCGTCTACTGGTACCCACCCTTGACCCTGATACCTTCCCCAATACCTCACCACCCTCACTGACTTCTGGACTACAACTCCTTTTCCCACTCCCCTGGCAAATTAGTTTAATCCCCCCTGAAGAGCCGTATCAAATTTCCCTCCTAGGATATTGGTGCCCCTCTGGTTCAGGTGCACCCCGTCCTGTTTGTACAGGTCCCACCTTCCCCAGAATGTGTTCCAATTATCCACGTATCTGAAACCCTCCCTCCTACACCATCCCTGCAACCACATGTTTAACTGCACTCTCTCCCTGTTCCTCAACTCGCTATCACGTGGCACCGGCAACGTACCAGAGATGACCACATGTTTTGTCTTGGCTCTCAGCTTCCAGCCCAGCTCCAGAAATTCCTGCTTTAAATCCCCGTCCCTTCTCTTACCTATGTCGTTGGTACCAATGTGTACCACGACTTGTGACTGTTTCCCCTCCCCCTTCAGAATCCGGAAAACATGGTCTGAGACGTCACGGACCTTGGCATCCGGTAGGCAACATACCATCCGTGAGTCTCTTTTGCTGCCACAGAACCTCCTATCTATCCCTCTAACTAACGAGTCCCCAATAACTATTGCCCTCCCGCTCTGCCCCTTACCCTCCCGAGCCACAGAGACGGACACAGTGCTGGAGATCCTCTCACTGCGGCTCACCACTGGTATGTCATCCCCCTCAACCGTATCCAAAGCGGAATACTTGTTGCTAAGGGGAACGACCACAGGGGATCCCTGCACGGACTGCTTCCTCCCAGCCCCTCTCACCGTCACCCATCAGTTTTCATTCCTCGGAGTAACTGTATTCTTAAAGCTTCTGTCAATGGCCACCTCTGCGTCCCTAATGATCCTAAGTTCATCCAACTCCAGCTCCAGTTCCCTAACACGGTTTTGGAGGAGCTGCAGATGGGTGCACTTCCCACAGATGTAATCAGCAGGGACACTGTTGTCGTCCCTCACCTCAAACATAGTGCAAGAGGAACATAGCACTGCCTGCACACCCATCCCCTCTAGATACCTTGCCAGTACCAGGTAGAAGCAGTTATCATAGATTTAAAATAATTGGCAAAAGAACTTGTAGGGGAATGAGCAGAATGTTTTTCACACAGAGGATTGTTAAGATAGAATACATTACCTTAAAGGGTGTGGAAGTAGATTCCATTGATTCTTTCAAAAGGCAATAGGACATGCATGTGAAGAAGACAATTGTACAAGGTTAGCAGGGGTGTGTGACTAAATTGGTCTTCCATAAGATCCAATATAGTCACAATGGGCCAAATGTCCTTCTTCTGTGCTGTCAGTTGATGTGACTAAGTGGAACTTTTTGGAAGACAAGTATGATCCATTGAATGATGTACAATCAAATTTGATAAGGTGCAAGCTTGAAAAAAATGTAGTGCTCAGAAAAAAAATAGGATTAGAGGGAGGTGTGAGTCACCATTCCTCCTCCCTATAACCCATGCCTTAGAGAATCAAGGAAATATAATTGGGAGATTCCATCAACTGAAAAAGACCCAGGCGCTGGGAGCCTAGGCACTAGCGTGCTACAAAAACCAATGTAAAATCAGCTTCTGACTGCCACACTTTAATTCCATCTTGCTCACTTCCCAGCAGCTGTTAGTAGTGAATAAAATACATCAGCATTGTTTAAATTTCTGTGTTAAGCACAATGCCGGGGTGGAAGATATGAACATGTTCAAACCCTTTTCAATACGTTATATTTTATCATAGTAAGTTTATCTCTGTGGCCTGTTTTCCCCACAAGAGGCTCAATTCTAAATTTATTACAAAACTAATGGAGCCAAAATCCCAGCCTGCAACTGAATTATTTGGCCATTTTAAAAAAATTACTCAAGTCAAACTTATAAATGATTGAGAGCAAATTTCAAAACATTTGACCAATTAAAATGAATACTCTTCACACTGAAATTTAAACTTTATATGTTCGCAGTGATCATAGATTTAAAGCAATTGGCAAAAGATCTTCGAAGAAAAATCCTCAAAATGTTAGCTCTGTTTCTCTCTCCACAGGTAGTACGATGGTCTAGTGGTATTATTGCTGGACTATTAATCCAGGAAAAACTCAGCTAATGTTCTGGGGACCTGGGTTCGAATTCCAACACAGCAGATGGTGAAATCTGAATTCAATAAGAAATATCTGGAATTAAGAACCTACTGATGACCATGAAACCATTGTTGATTGTGGGAAAAACCCATCTGGTTCACTAATGTCCTTTAAGGAAGGAAATCTGCTGTCCTTACATGTGACTCCAGAGCCACAGCAATGTGGTTGACTCTCAACTGCCCTTCAAGGGCAACCAGGGATGGACAATAAATGCAGGCCAGTTAGTGACGCCCATGTCCCATGAATGAATGGAAAAAAGTTTCTGCCAGGCCTGCTCAGTTTTTCCAGCATTTTCTGTTTTTATTTCCAATTTCCAGTCACTGCAGTATTTTGCTTTTAGTTTAAAATTCCTGTCTGTTAGTATGTGTGTGTGTGTGTGAGAGTCAACATGTTACAGATTCTGTTGGTGTTCACAGCAGAGAAAAACAGAGGAGGAACTCAATATATCAAGTTTCTGCTCCCACTATCCTTCTTGGAGATTTCTTGAGTTTTTCTGAGATGTCTGCTGTGAATCTAATCTAATGATTTCCTGGCTCCCACCTGATTCATCACTGAATCTGCTCGAAGAGTGCCTCAGAGCAGGGCTCTCTGGTTTACCAACTGATCTGCATTGAATATCAGATCTGCAGTATCCTGGGGCAAACTGAAGATAGATACAAAAGGCGGAATTTTCAATTCACTGTACAGAGCTGGCTGAAGTGAATAAACCGGAGTGCAGCTCATCGACTGCACAGCCAGCATTTCCCTCCAGAGTTTAGAGAGGTGATCTCACAGAAACTTATAAAATTCCAACAGGACTAGACAGGGTAGATGCAGGAAGGATGTTCCTGATGGTGGGGGAATCCAGAACAAGGGGTCACAATCTGAGGAGCTGAGAACCATTTAGGACTGAGATGAGGAGAAATTTCTTTATCCAGAGAGCGGTGAGCCTGTGGAATTCTCCAGCAGAGAAAGCATTGTGGCCAAAACATTGTGGGCTGAATTCCCCGACCGTCCCCATGGCTGGGATTCTCCAGTCCCGCTGCTGTGTTGGGAAACTTGGCTGGGCGTCAAATTCTCCATTCTTGCTGATAGCGGCAGCAGGGCAGGCGAGACTGGAGAATTCCAGCCTGTGTGATTTCAAGAGGGAGTAAGATATTGCTCTTGGGGCTAAAGGGATCAAAGGAGTTGGAGGGAAAACAGGAACAGGTCACTGAGTTGACCAGCCATGATCATAATGGCAGAGCAGGCTCGAAGGGTCGAATGGCTTACTCCTAATTACTATGTCTATATCTATGTTCTTTATTTCTATAATCCAGCACTCTCTGCTAAAAAATCTGGATGTGGAGATGTCGGCATTGGACTGGGGTAGGCACAGTAAGTAGTCTCACAACACCAGGTTAAAGTCCAACAGGTTTATTTGGAATCATGAGCTTTTGGAGCACTGCTCCTTCATCAGGTTCCAAGTGCCTGGTGCATCCCAGGTATGGGTGTTTGGAGCGGCTGTGGCGAGTTGATGAAGGAGCAGCGCTCCGAAAGCTCATGATTCCAAATAAACCTGTTGGACTTTAACCTGGTGTTGTAAAAAATCTGGAGGTGTGGCCCACACTGTAACGCTGGTGGGGCAGGGTTGGAAAAATCCAGTAGCCGGGAATCCCGTGATCGATGCACCATTTTTAAAGGGTGCCCTGATCTCTAATTGGCAATACCGGAACTCACCCATATGCACATGGAGCTCACCTGAGGGCCCACCTGGCATTGCCCATGGTACTGCTTGGGCATATCCCTCTCTCTGCAGGGACTATACTTACCCTTTCAAAAAGCAGCTGTAAGCCTCCCCAACATGACATTACCTCATCGAAGGGAGAATACCAAATGTGTGGGGACGATATGGTGGCGAAGCCCACTAATTATATTGAAACATATTGGAGTGAGATTCTCAACCTCCCTGGAAGGGAAACTCATTACGTCACCGACAGGGGCGGGGAGAATCAGAAAACAAGTTCTTGCCAGTGAGATTCTCGCTTTCCGAGTCTTGTGATATTTTTGCCCAGGTTGCCACAGCAAATATTTTATTAAAACTCGCCACAGCCACTCCAAACACCTATATCTGGGTTGCACCAGGCACTTGGGACCAGATGACCTTGATCTCTAAGGCATAGGATTCTGTCCGTGATTTTTAAGTCCATTCAGGCAAAAGCCCTGGGGGAGGAAAGACAGTCATTGGATTTCTGTAAATCATTGGTATGATGTGGAATTTTCCATTCTGGAGAGCAAGTGGCTGGTAGGAAATTTGACTCGAACCCCTGTTGGGCAGAGGGATGGATATTTGCATCTAGCTTTTTGCTTTAAATCTCATTAATTATGCATCAATGAGAAGCTCATCAAATCTTGTGGTGGGGTAAGCAGGGATTCATCTGCCTTGCCAATACCTCATGGTCATAGGTCGAAGGTCGTGGTGCCATAATTAAACAGCACCTGCACACACATCCACTCACTGCAAGATAGTGGACCTACTCTTTCTCTTGCTACCCTCTTGCTCCTAATATATGCAGAAAAAGCTTTGGGAGTCTCCTTGACCCTGTTTGCTAATGTCGTCTGTTTTCATGCAGGACAAGATTTCCCACAACTGACGGGTGGGAGTGAAGACCAGTGGGGGACCACTGTGCTTATAACACTTTCCTCCCATAAGGAGCAAATGGGAGAGCTGACTGCCAAGGACAGAGATCGCTCCTGTGTGGAAGGTAAGATCGGCCTCACCAATAAGCCAGTGAAAGTCCACACGTCGACAACATGGGGACAAAGACTGTGAGTGACCTATACTGTAGAAGCCTAACTAGCGAATCACTAATTATGTATTTTCTCTATTCCAGCCACCAACAGCAAAAGGTGGAGGAAGACACTGAGACACCAAGCTCCAGCCACCGAGCGCCTCAGATGAGGATTCAGTGGAAGCATCTGAGGAAGACCGATCACTGTGTTCACTTGAACCCTCCACCAGTACACATGCACCTCAGTAGGTTCTAGAATAGCCTCAGATTCACAAGAAAGAAATGTTGGAGATGCAGAGACAAACAAGGGAACAGCAGACAGAGTTGTCAGAGGCCGACACCAGACTGAAGTGATAGACAAATTGTCCACATTCTGTCTGATGGCATGCAAGTGCATTGAAGTCTCCATGGGAAGGATGGCAGCCATCCTGAAGATACCTGTACAGTAGTTTCTGCCAGAGTTGCACTCAGACCTGCACGCTGTCACTGTGGCCGTGGGTGAAACTTAGCTGTGGCTAGGCAAGAGGGAGACGGTTCACCTTCACCTCCTTATGAGTGCCCACATCAACTCCAGCAGGTCAGGCAGAGGAGGGTGCATCTCATTCATAGCAGAACATTCTGCACTCTCTCCTTTCCTTCCCTATGTACGGTATGCTGTGTCTGTATAGTGCACAAGAAACTATACTTTTCACTGTATACTAACACATGTGACAATAATAAATCAAATCAAATCAAAAACTTAACAGGCTGCTCTGGGCCTTTATAGGATGCTCGCCAAAGTCATCTCAGACAACAGGGCATAGCAGTAAGCAAGCTGCCTCCATCTCTGCCTCGGATTTTGGGGCTGTAGCTAGACCTAGCTGTAGATTTAGGGAAGTTAAGAATGGTGGCATGGATGTTCATTCATTATATGGAATCTGCACGATTGTAAATATATTTCGCTTTTATCCCTTTCCAAGTCTCAGGTTTTGCCTGGTTAATCGATACGATGGAAGGTTCCACATTCATTTAAGAATGCAAAATCAAACCCCCACAATTATCTCCCATCTTGTCCCTCAGTTCCATTAAGTCTCACTCAATCTCCCAAAGACACTTCCTATATGAAAATTATGGCTGAACAATACACATCTGACCCTTGCATCTCAGACAGACTTTAGGTGACCTGATGAGAGTTGTTTATTAAGTTTAATGATTATCCTGATGCTGTTACAGTGAACTATGTTCTTTGTGGATGTAGTGAGTATTTGTCATGGCTGACATCTTTCCACCCATGTGAACCTTGCAGTGGTGTTTATTTTTTGACTGTGGAGTTTGGGTTAAAGTAGCATTCACTGCCGAGCACCGTAGCCTTTTAAGCCTCCCTGCAGTGTTATTTCATCTCTGTGTTGAAGGATGAGCATTGCTCCTTTATAAGTTCCCATTCTCCCCATGCATGACACTGAACGATGGAAGTTGGTTTGACTCAATGACATTAGAACTGTCTGCTGGACGGGAATGAGTGTGTGCTGTCTGAGGTGTGTGATCATCCAGATGAATCTATCTACTTACCTGTGAGGATCTTTGCTCTTGAACAGCTGCCTAGTGATGCTTCACATAATCCCTCTTTGAAGTCACAGAACACAAATTGCTATGTAATTCATATCATGACTCTACACTCATTGCCTTAGGATTAATAGAAAGGATTGGCATTTGTGAGTTGGACAATGTTGAGGAGTGTAATGGTATGAAAGCAATTTTCTGGCACGTTTCCTTAGTGTTCAGCAGGATCCATGAAGGGACTAATTTATCATTGACTGCTGTGTCAAAACCTGACCAGGCCACATCTCTCCCATGCCAAGGCATTGCAGGATGTAAACTTGGCCGGCTTCCGATGAATGTAGGGTTAAGCATGTTTGTCAATTGTCACACAATGTTCCTGCTGAACCATCCCTGTGAGGATAATACTAATTAACTCTCAGCTTTGGGTGCATGCTATTGCATTTTGCTGGACTTTGGGGTGGTTCCCGCAGATGGGAAAACAGCAAATGTGACGCCACTGTTTAAAAAGGCAGGTAACTATAGGCCGATTAGCTTAACTTCTGTAGTAGGGAAAATGCTTGAATCTATCATCAAGGAAGAAATAGCGAGACATCTGGATATAAATTGTCCCATTGGTAAGATGCAGCATGGGTTCATGAAGGGCAGGTCATGTTTGACTAATTTGGTGGAATTCTTTGAGAACATTACATGTGTAGTGGACAATGGGGAACTTGTGGATGTGGTGTATCTGGATTTCCAGAAGGCATTTGACAGGGTGCCGCACCAAAGACTGCTACATAAGATAAAGGTGCACAGTGTTACGGGTAATGTATTAGCATGGATAGAGGATTGGCTGACTAACAGAAAGCAAAGAGTGGGGGTAAATGGGCGTTTTTCTGGTTGGCGAAAAATGACTAGTGATGTGCCTTAGGGATCAGTGTTGGACCCGCAATTGTTTACAATTTACAAAGATGATTTGGAGTTGAGGATCAAGTGTAATGTGTCAAAATTTGCAGATGACACTAAGATGGGTGGAAGAGCAAAGTGTGCAGAGGACGCTGAAAGTCTGCAAAGGGATATAGATAGTTTAAGTGAGTGGACGAGGGTCTGGCAGATGGAGTTCAATGTTGGTAAATGTGAGGTCATCCATTTTGGAAGGAATAACAGCAAAATGGACTATTATTTAAATGGTAAAAAATTGCAGCATGCCGCTGTGCAGAGGGACCTGGGTGTCCTTGTGCAGGAATCTCAAGGAGTTGGTTTGCAGGTGCAGCAGGTAATTAATAAGACAAATGGAATTTTGTCCTTCATTGCTAGAGGGATGGAGTTTAAAAACAGCGAGGTTATGTTGCAGCTGTATAAGGTGCTGGTGAGGCCACACCTGGAGGACTGTGTACAGTTTTGGTCTTCTTACTTGAGAAAGGATATACTGGCACTGGAGGGGTGCAGAGGAGATTTGGAGTTGAGAGGGTTGGCTTATGAGAAGAGACTGAGTAGACTGGGGCTATACTCATTGGAATTCAGAAGAATGAGGGGAGATCTTATAGAAACATATAGGATTATGAAGGGAATAGATAAGATAGAAGCAGGGAAGTTGTTTCCACTGGCGGGTGAAATTAGAACTAGGGAATATAGCCTCAAAATAAGGGGAAGCAGATTTAGGACTGAATTGAGGAGGAACTTCTTCACACAAAGGGTTGTGAATCTGTGGAATTCCCTGCCCAGTGAAGCAGTTGAGGCTACCTCACTGAATGTTTTTAAGGCAAGGATAGATACATTTTTGAACAGTAAAGGAATTAAGGGTTATGGTGAGAGGGCGGGTAAGTGGAGCTGAGTCCACAAAAAGATCAGCCATGATCTTAATGAATGGCGAAGCAGGCTCGAGGGGCCAGATGGCCTACTCCTGCTCCTAGTTCTTATGTTCTTATGTTCTTATTTCAGCTCACTGCGTCCTGATGTACAATGACTTCTTGGGACGTAGTATCAAGATGCAGCCTCTGCATTGATCATGCGTGAGAACTGGAATTTGGAGAGTTGGTGCTATCTGAATGTAGGGTCTTCTTGAGATGTTCAAACGGAAACCATTGACAAATGTATTTTGTCTCAGAGCCGCCTTGCAAAGCCATTGTCAAACTGGTATGAGTCCATCCATGTGTATCATAGCATTGTGCCTCTTCAAGCATTCCACGATCATTGACTTGTTAGTGCCATGGTTGTGATGCGCGATTAATTCACTCGGGAGGCTAGGATGTACCCGGGAATAAAGGCTTTTATTCACAACAAGAATAGAGCGTACTGCTTAACAATACTATCCCAGACTAAGGGCCACTAGGAAGTAGCAGCGACCTTTATACTCCTGTAAGAAGGCGGAGCCAAATGGAGTGTACCACAGAACAATGCTAACAGGTGGAACACCCCAACCCTAACCCCAACAGTCACAAGAGTAACATATGTACAAGTACCCATAGTGGTAACCATCTATGGTTCACCACATTCACCCCTCCTTTAAAAACAAAGGCCGGTGGGGTAAGGAGACAATACGAACTGTCCACATGTTCACAAGTTCAGTCGTATCGGAGGTCCGCACCATCTCTGCGACCTCCGCAGCACTGGCTCCAGTGCCGGTTCTGGTGACCGTGGTAACGACCCTCTCTCCGAGGTGGTGTCCCGTGACTCCTCCAGTTCCTCACACACCTGTGGACCTCGAGGTGGCGACAATCTCCTGGACTCAGGCAAGCTGTACACGGGAGTAAGAGGATTAAGTTGAGGTCCCGATGCTGCCCGAGCCGTGTCAGGAAGGGAGAGAATGGGCAAAGGAATCCTAACCAGGGGTGCGGGAGAGATGGGGGTTTCCAGGTCTCCTGGAGGCGCCAGATCCCTGATAGAGACCGTGTCCTCTCGCCCATCAGGATATGCCACATAGGCATATTGAGGGTTGGCATGGAGGAGATGGACCTGTTCGACCAAAGGGTCGGACTTGCGGGCCCTAACATGCCGCCGCAGGAGGACAGGTCCTGAGTACGTCAACCAAGACGGCAGTGAGGTCGCAGAGGAAGACTTCCTGGGGAAGGTAAACATCCGCTCATGTGGGGTAGCGTTGGTTGCCGTACACAGGAGGGACCGGATTGAATGGAGCACATCAGAAAGTACCTCTTGCCAATGGGAGACTGGAAGATCCCTAGACCTTAACGCCAATAAAACAGCCTTCCAGACTGTAGCGTTTTCTCTCTCGACCTGTCCGTTACCCCTGGGGTTGTAACTCGTAGTCCTACTTGAGGCAATTCCTTTAGAGAGCAGGTATTGCCTCAAGTCATCACTCATAAACGACGAACCCCTATCACTGTGGATGTAACTGGGGTAGCCGAACAGGGTAAAAAGACTCCGCAGGGCTTTGATGACCGTGGCAGAGGACATGTCAGAACAGGGGATGGCAAAAGGGAATCGGGAGTACTCATCAACCACGTTGAGGAAATACACATTCTGATCTGTCGAAGGAAGGGGGCCCTTGAAATCGACACTCAGTCGTTCAAAAGGGCGAGTGGCCTTAATGAGATGTGCCCTGTCAGGCCGGTAGAAGTGCGGCTTGCACTCTGCACATACCTGGCAGCTTCGAGTTATCGACCTGACATCCTCTATGGAATAGGGCAGATTCCGGGCCTTTACAAAATGGAAGAGTCGAGTGATCCCCGGATGGCAGAGCTCATTGTGGAGGGCCTGTAGCCGGTCCTCCTGCACACTGGCACATGTTCCACGCGACAGGGCATCTGAGGGCTCATTGAGCTTCCTCGGACGGTACATGATATCATAGTTGTAGGTGGAGAGTTCGATTCTCCACCTCAAGATTTTATCATTCTTAATTTTTCCCCTTAACGTGTTGTTGAACATGAAAGCCACGGACCGCTGGTCCGTGAGCAGGGTAAATCGTTTGCCAGCCAAATAATGGCGCCAATGCCGTATGGCCTCCACAATGGCCTGAGCCTCTTTTTCCACAGAGGAGTGCCGAATTTCAGGGCCTTGGAGGGTGCGAGAGAAAAAGGCGATGGGCCTGCCCGCCTGGTTAAGTGTGGCGGCCAGGGCGAAATCAGATGCATCACTCTCCACCTGGAAGGGGATGGACTCATTGACAGCGTGCATCGTGGCTTTCGCGATGTCTGCTTTTATCCCTTCAAAGGCTAGGCGAGCCTCTGCTGTCAGGGGAAAAGAGGTAGACTTTATGAGCGGACGGGCTTTGTCCGCGTAATTGGGGACCCACTGTGCATAGTACGAGAAGAAGCTTAAGCATCTTCTCAGTGCTTTGATGCTAATGGGTAGGGGAAGTTCAAGAAGGGGACGCATACGGTCTGGATTGGGGCCGATGACCCCGTTTTCCACTACGTATCCGAGGATTGCTAGGCGGTGCTTGCTAAATACGCACTTCTCTCTGTTATAGGTCAGGTTCAGGAGAGACGCAGTGCGTAAAAACTTCTGGAGGTTGGCGTCATGGTCCTGCTGGTCATGGCCGCAGATAGTGACATTGTCCAGGTACGGGAAGGTAGCCCGTAGCCCGTTTTGGTCCACCATTCGGTCCATCTCACGCTGGAAGACCGAGACCCCATTAGTGACGCCAAAAGGGACTCTTAAAAAGTGGTAGAGACGGCCATCCGCCTCAAAGGCCGTGTATTTTCGGTCCTCTGGGCGAATGGGGAGCTGGTGGTAGGCTGACTTCAAGTTGATGGTGGAGAACACCCCGTACTGCCCAATCTGGTTGACCATGTCAGAAATGCGCGGGAGAGGGTACGCGTCCAGCTGCGTGTACCTATTAATGGTCTGACTATAGTCTATGACCATCCGGGGCTTGTCTCCAGTCTTGACCACCACGACTTGTGCTCTCCATGGGCTAGTGCTAGGTTGAATGACCCCTTCCCTGAGGAGCCGCTGAACCTCAGATCGAATAAAGATCCGATCCTCAGCGCTGTAACGCCTGCTCTTAGTCGCGATGGGCTTGCAGCCTGGCACGAGATTTTCAAATAGGGAAGGCAGGGTAATTTTGAGTGTCGAGAGACTGCATGTGGAGCGCGCTGGACAATTTGGAGGCTGCTGTTCTCCCACTGAAAGTGGAGGGAGTGGCCCATCGTACTGCAGGGTCACACTCTTCAGGTGGACCATAAAGTCTAGCCCCAGGAGTACCGGAGTGCAAAGGTGCGGTAACACGAGGAGCCTGAAGTTCTCGTAAACTGTGCCCCGCACCGTTAAGGTTACCACACAGCTCCCAAGAACAATAACAGATCGGGACCTCGACGCCATGGAGATTGTCTGCCTGACAGTTTGCACACGGAGAGCGCACCGTTTCACTGTATCCGGATGGATGAAACTCTCCGTGCTCCCGCTGTCAAACAGGCAATGTTCTGATAGCCAAGTTCCGCACACACAAGGACGGCCTCAACTGGGATATTGGGTTCATATCACAATATTTGTAACTCCCACAGTTGCGTGGACCTGCAGAGTTTCACTGGCTGTCTTGTCTGGAGACAATACACATCTCTTTAGCCTGTCTTGATGCTCTCTCCACTCCCATTGTTTTGTTTCTTAAAGACTGGATTAGTTGTAAGTATTCGCATTCCAACCATTATTCATGTAAATTGAGTCTGTGTCTTTATAAATTCTGTTTGTGAACAGAATTCCCACTCACCTGAAGAAGGGGCTTAGAGCCTCGAAAGCTTGTGTGGCTTTTGCTACCAAATAAACCTGTTGGACTTTAACCTGGTGTTGTTAAACTTCTTACTGTGTTTACCCCAGTCCAACGCCGGCATCTCCAAAACAGGCAATGTGTCAGGCGCCCGTTTTCCTCTATGTCCATCATGGACTTGTCGAGTCTGTGAGGCTTGGCCTGGTCCAGGATGACTGACGCCACTGTTGGATCCCGAGTGTAACTGCAGGCAGCTGAGATAGTCGATGACGAGGGCCCCTGGTGGTCTTCTGCGGCCAGTGTCGACCAAAATGGCTGCGCCCACGAATCGCACGTGGTCAATGATGTTGAAAACGGTGGCACCCGCAGGTTGCACGTGGCTTGCATCGTCGTCATCGGAAATGGCGGCGCCCGTGAATCGCACGTGGCTGAAGACATCGACGAGGCCGGAGACGAGGAGATGGATCCTGGGGAGTCACACGCAGCACTGCTGGGCCTGGAAGGGGTCTTTGCTCGGCACACTTTTGCATAGTGCCCTTTCTTTCCACAGGCGGAGCAAAACACCGTCTTGGCCGGACATCTCTGACGAGGGTGCTTCGCCAATCCGCAGAAATGGCACCGTGGGCCTCCAGGAGCTGCCGCAGCCGTCAGGTCTGAAGTTGAGAGCATTATCACGCAGTTCCGAGGAGCCGCTGGGTACAGTTGAGGCGGTGGCTGTACTTGCCACGATGTTCCCACGTGGTCGGTGGGGTAGGTTTCAAGACTTCTGGAGGCCGTTTCCATCGCATCGGCCAATCCTACCGTCTTAGCCAGGTCCAAGTTACCCTGCTCTCGCAGCTGCAGGCGAATATAGGATGAGCCGATTCCCGCCACGAACGCATCTCGGATCAGACCATTGGTGTATTGAGTAGCCGACACCTCCTTGCAGTTGCAGGCTCTGGCTAGCTGTTGAAGTTCGCGCAGGTACTGTCCCGTCGTTTTGCCGGGCTGCCGCCGCCGAGTGGCTAATAAGTGACGAGCATGAATTTCGTTCGGCGGTTTATGATACAGCTTCTTGAGTAATTCAATGGCCTCTTTGTAATCTTGGGAATCACAGATTGTTGCATACACAGTGTCGCTCACCCTTGCGTGGAGGACCCGCAATCTGTCGGCGTCGGTCTGGACTGCTGTCGAGGCGTCGATGTAATCCTGGAAACACTTCAACCAATGGTTGAAAGTATTCGACGCTCCCGCGGCATGCGGATCCAAGGTTAGCCGATCGGGTTTCAGCATCTGCTCCATTTTTCTTCGAACAAAATTTTCGGTATTTTGTTGTGAATAAAATTGATGCGCGATTAATTCACTCGGGAGGCTAGAACGTACCCGGGAATAAAGGCTTTTATTCACAACAAGAATAGAGCATACTGCTTAACAATACTATCCCAGACTAAGGGCCACTAGGAAGTAGCAGTGACCTTTATACTCCTGTAAGAAGGCGGAGCCAAACGGAGTGTACCACAGAACAATGCTAACAGGTGGAACACCCCAACCCTAACCCCAACAGTCACAAGAGTAACATATGTTCAAGTACCCATAGTGGTAACCATCTATGGTTCACCACAGCTTGAAAGGACTGCACGATGTGCAATTGCTTAAGGAGGTGTGCTCACATAGTGCTAAGCACATTTCACAATGGCCACATGGTCCCTAGGCTAATGAGCCTTCCGTAATCATTGTGAGATTAATGACCTTTCATGATAGGTTGAAAATGACAAAGAAGGTGTTGTTGTGTCCATTGCATCAAAGTCTGAAGAGAACTGTGCTTGTAACAACCTGAGTTCACCTTATTCCGCTTGGAATCTTGTAGCTATGAGGTTGTCAACATTTGTTATGTTGTGCACCTATGCAATGGCATCCTCATGTGGCTCATCTGAATCTGTGCCTTCTTTGGATTCGTCAAGTTCGACGTCCTCCTCATCCGAGGAGAGGTTTAGCTCCCCCATGTTTCCCATAGGAGAAGAATTAGGCCACTCAGCCCATTGAGTCTGCTCCACCATTAAATCATGGCTGATATTTTTCTCATCCCCATTCTCCTGTCTTTTCCCCATAACCCCTGATCCCCTTATTAATCAA
This sequence comes from Mustelus asterias, assembly GCF_964213995.1. NCBI lineage: Eukaryota > Metazoa > Chordata > Chondrichthyes > Carcharhiniformes > Triakidae > Mustelus > Mustelus asterias. The sequence goes on along the minus strand of NC_135807.1, from coordinate 55,034,520 downwards.
GAACCCATCTATCTCTGTCTTAAAGACACTCAATGACCTGGCCTCCACAACCTTCTGCGGCAAAGAGTTCCACAGATTCACCACTCTGACTGAAGAAATTCCTTCTCATCTCTGTTTTAAAGAATCGTCCCTTTAGCCTGAGGTTGTGCCCTCTGGTTCTAGTTTTTTCTATTAGTGGAAACATCCTGTCCACGTCCACTCTATCCAGGCTTCACAGTATCCTGTAAGTTTCAATAAGATCCCCCCTCATCCTTCTAAACGCCAACGAGTACAGACCCAGAGTCCTCAACTGTTCCTCATATGACAATTCACTTAATTCACTTCCAAAGCTATCAAGAAAGCAGTGTTACCTGCAGTCTTCATTCTCCAGTCTTCATTGTTTCCGTGAACAGTTACAATTTTGCAATCAATCATGGTTCCCATTGAATGGTCTCTCTCCATACACAAGGCCGGAATGCAGTCTCCAGCCCCTGACTTTCCCTCAGCATGCAGAGCACATATCAAGGACATCCTTTCAGGATGAAGTCACCCTGGAGGATGACAGGTGACTGAGCTTTCCCCTCAGACATGCATTCATTACAAAGGTCTTAATTAGGGTTAAAAGATCCAGGTCAGCCTTGTGCTGGTTGTCCTCCAGTGGCCTTGATAATAACTATTGATATCCAGCCTTTGCACTTTGGCCATGACTGCAAGCATGGTAACTTGAATGTCATGAACAGTGCACTGGGAACTTAGAGTCAGAGGTGGCGATTGTACCATCGCGTTGCACCCGTTTTTGGGTGCGATGCAGTGGTAAAGTGGGGTGATTGGCTGGTTTTCGTGACCGGAACCATTTTACGAGCGCAGGATTTCTGCCATGGTCAGCCTCTGTCCAGAAATGGGCAAGAGTCAGGTTAATGTATTTAAATTTATTTTAATGCTATTTTACATCTGCTTAGCGAGCCCGGCACTCAATCGTCCAGACTCGGCCCCCTTTGTGAGCTCGCCGGGAAAGATTCTCGCCGGCGAGGAATAGACACGCTCCTCATGAATGGGAAGCAGTCGACTTGGCCTCGCCGGTGGAAATAGAGGCCATTAAGGCTCCGCGGGGAGGCCAAAGACTAAGGGGGGGGTGCCCCTTGGGCAGTGCCAAACTGGCAGTGCCACCCTGGCACCTGGGCAATGCCTACTGGACAGTGCTGGGGGCTAATAAGGGAGAGGGGCTAATGGGGGGAGAGGGCCCACTGCCACTCTGCAGGGACAGTGGGAGAAAGGGAGGGAGCGAGGGCCCGCTTCCTCTCTGCAGGGATCAGTGGGGGGGAAGGAGGGAGAGGGGGCCTGCTGCCACTCTGCAGTGATTGGTGGGGGGAGGACAGCGGGTACGTGTTGGGTGGGGGGGAGAGTGGAGGGTACGCGATTGGTGGGGGGAGAGCGGAAGGTATGCGATTGGTGGGGGGAGGGTGGAGGGTACGCGATCGGTGGGGGAGGGTGGAGGTTACACGATCGGTGGGGGAGGGTGGAGGGTACGCAATCGGTGGGGAGGGTGGAGGGTACGCGATCGGTGGGGGGAGGGTACACGATCGGTGGGGGGAGGGTACGCGATCGGTGGGGGGAGGGTACACGATCGGTGGGGGGAGGGTGGAGGGTACGCAATCGGTGGGGGAGGGTGGAGGGTACGTGATTGGTGGGGGGAGGGTACACAATCGGTGGGGGTTCAGGCTTTCAGGCGCGTTAAGCCCCAGCCACAGGCTTCTGCAGCGAGCAACAGACTTGCGCAAAATTGTGCAGGCAGACTGTGTATGGGGGGGCCTAAAAACACGCCCAAAAGACAGATCTGAAACTCTCCCAGTTTCAAGACCGCCCAGCACTTCGAAAAAAATGGTAAAATCACCCCCATAGAGTCATAGAGATTTACAGTCCCTTCGGCCCAACTTGTCCATGCTGCCCTTTTTTTTAAACCACTAAGCTAGTCCCAATTGCCCGCCTTTGGCCCATATTCGTCGATACCCATCTTACCCATGTAATTGCCTAACCACTTTTTAAAAGACAAAATTGTACCTGTCTCTTCTTACACCTCTGGCAGCTTGTTCCAGACACTCACCAACCTTTGTGTGAAAAAAGTACCTCTCTGGACCCTTTTGTATCTCTCCTCTCTCACCTTAAACCTATGCCCTCTAGTTTTAGACTCCCCTACCACTGGGAAAAGATATAGACTATCTAGCTGATCTATGCCCCTCATTATTTTATAGACCTCTATAAATTTGCCCCTAAGCCTCCTACTTTGCAGAGAAAAAAGTCCCAGTCTATTCAGCCTCTCCCTGTAGCTCAAATTATCAAGTCCTGGTAGCATCCTAGTAAATCTTTTCTGCACTCTTTCTAGTTTAATAATATCCTTTCTATAATAGGGTGACCAGAACTGTGCACAGTATTCCAAGTGTGGCCTTACCAATGTCTTGTACAACTTCAACAAAACGTCCCAACTCCTGTATTCAATGTTCTGACCAATGAAACAAAGCATGCTGAATGCCTCTGAGGCTTGTCGGGCCCATGTTGCCTCTGCTGCAGATGTGGCCATTGAATTTTAAAACCTGTATCCATTCTGATACGTCTCTGTGAGGATCAGATGCAAGTTTTGACCATATGTACCACAGCACTTAAACTTAATGATTCTAGACACAATGTGCACCATTAGTAAAGGGAGCCAAGCTCATTCATTATGTATTAGTCCCTCCAGTCCAGCACTCAGTTGAGCCATACTGTCCATGGTTTGAGCAGGACACTTACAGGGTGCCTCTTCAATCAGCTAAGAATTGCTGTACTGAACACTTCCCATAAGCCCTAATACCCCACCTCAATCCAACTTTTTCTACTTGTTTCACGAACTGAATTAATGCAAGGTGAGCTCAAAAATGGTGCTGCTGACCTTCATCTAGGAGGCCAGATCCAACCTCCCCTAATCACTCACCAAGTCCCTCCTATCCTCCTCCATCCTCACTGCCTCCTAATTCCCCTTTTGCCTTCTCCAATTACCCTTCAACCCATCATTATCCACATAGATATTCCTCTTCCTCCCCAACATGAACCCTTTAATGTTGATGTCCAAAGTAGTTGTTCAACCCTTGCCTTCTTGAGGCCACATGCACTCTGACTTTCTGAGATCCTGCATGATTTTTTTTCAGTTACTGACTTACGGGATGCAGATGCCTAAATGTGATTGCACCATCTGCCTCACACTACCATGATTCTAACCTCCAGGAGCAAATTCCTTCAGTGAGTGACCACGCCCTGCACACCATATTGTGCATCACTGTCACTTGCCAGAGAGACCTTCATCCACCCAAGATTGGGAGCAAGACATCTGTGCCATGCAATGCCTCTAACATGGCCCGCACAGTCTCTTCAACAGCATGGCCTCAGCCTCAGGACAGTGTAACCTTAGCCCAAGGATGCACTCTTCTGTATGTCCAACTTTGGCGCAGCTTGAGATGCAGGCACTTGAAATCTTGCTGCAGCATTCTGAAAGGTAGACACAAACAACGGCTACTGACCTTGAAGCATTGATGAAGTGGAACTTGCCAGATACCTGCCACTTATATACAATTGTGAAACAGACTGTCCCAACTATCCACTGGATAGGCACATAATTTGGAGAGGGGATGTAATGCTGTAGCGTTGTCCTTTTAATGAACATTCATGACATGCAAATGTGGTACCTGACATAGGTCAGTAGGAAACATGATCTGCCTTTAACCTGTCATCAAAGTCAGGAGAACAAAATTCCAACTAATTTCCTGCTAGCGGAAACTGATTTTTTCCATTATGCCAAATTGGCGGCACGGTAGCACAGTGGTTAGCACTGCTGCTTCACAGCTCCAGGGACCTGGGTTCGATTCCCGACTTGGGTCACTGTCTGTGTGGAGTTTGCACATTCTCCTCGTGTCTGCGTGGGTTTCCTCCGGGTGCTCCGGTTTCCTCCCACACTCCAAAGATGTGCGGGCTAGGTTGATTGGCCAGGCTATAAATTGCCCTTAGTGTCCTGGGATGCGTAGGTTAGAGGGATTAGTGGGTAAATATGTAGGGATATGGGGGTAGGGCCTGGGTGGGATTGTGGTCGGTGCAGACTCGATGGGCCGAATGGCCTCTTTCTGTACTGTAGGGTTTCTATTAAAAAACAAATTCTATTAGTGCCCCCGCCTGCCATCATTCCTGCCATTGGCAGGAACAAAAAATTCTGCCTGTCATCTCTTACATGGCATAACCCTATCCCCTGCACATCTGCCCTGTCCTGTACTGCATCCCCCACCCACCCACCGAACAACCATTGTTGTAGTCTCTGTCCCATCATGAACAAAACTATGGGTGATCTATTGGTTTGTAGAATAAAGGCAGAGATTACTGCAAATGCACAGCAGGCTAGTCAGCGATGGAGAAAGAAAGAGTTAAGTATGAAGTGCGACCTTGTGTGATGTGCGACCTTCTGTCACAACTGAGTGTGATCCACACCCAAAATTTTAACTTTTCTCTATGACAGGTTCCAACATTTTCAGTTTTTCTTTTCAAGTTTCCATTTTTCCCTGAACATCTATGTGTTTTTTATTCACCTGGAACTATTCCACTTCATGACCATTCCCAAATAAATTGTGACCTCCATTTAACCTTTGCTGAAAGGAAAATATTCTGTAACAAAGCACACAGCTAATGTAAGAGTTAATCCAATTGCTTGGCTATTTTAATTATTTGAACTGCCACCTTTGAAAGCTATAGTGTAACTCTTTAATTAAAGTTTGAATCTCGACGCAGTTAATTGTTTGTAAGATTAAAGAACCAAAGCTCAGTTATGTAGACAAAGAGGGAAAAAGAAAGAATGGAACTAATTACAATTCTTTCCAAAAAGTGGAGTCTTATCAAGTTTGTTCTGTAAGTTTCAGTAGTAGGAGTGACTAAAGCAACAATCAACAAAAATGTTTCATTAAATTGGCTAGGAAGCCATAAGGAAAAATATAAAAGCTTTTCTTATGTTCACCAAGGCCACATGTTGCGGATCTTTACTCTTGAGTAGCTGCTGACAGATTCTAGTCTCATTTTGCCTGTCAGACTTTGAGACAACTTCTCCACATTGTCTTTCTTTGTATTGATCTTTGCAAAGATATTTCCCTCATTACCTGATCCTGAGCTCAGAACCCTTCTGTTATTGTCACACTTCTTGTCACCGCAACCTTCACATTTCTGAAAGTTTGTGACTACTGGTTATAACTTCAGCATGTTAAGAATCTATTCAAGTTAAAACCCACATATCACATGCACTTTAAAAGATTCTCGGACTGAATGGTGATAAATGGCTGGAACCTTGAAAAGACCAAGATGTAAAGAGAACTTAGAGACTTTTCGTCCACTTTATCATCAGCAATACTTGAATTTAATTTAATCTCTATTGTTACATAAAAGCACCTACACTTTGTTGAAAATGTACAATTACAATCACACTGGGCAAAACATTTTTTGTTCTTCTCTTCTGGAGAGTGCTTAATGTTTTTTTCAGTGATTAGTGTGGCCAGTCAATGTTGAAATTAAAGAAACTCATCACTGACGTCTCCGGGTGAGTTTAAATCTGCCATACCGAAAATTGGTGTGGTTCCTAATTATGTTGGGTAAAAACTCAAGACCCTGACAGCATCTTCATTGGTGTTACCATCATTTAATTTAGGGCATTTGGCAAATTATGTTGCCCATCTGCACTATTTAGCATTCAAAGTTTGGTAGAAATAGTTATTATACAACCTTTGATAATAATTTGGGCCAGGTCCGTTCACACCCCACCAAAATTGACTCTCCCCCAATTTAATATTTTTACCTTTCATTGCTTCTTGTTCTTTTCCATGGTGACCTAAACTTTGTGATACAATGATTACAGACACTTGATCCATTTGACCCATCTCATTCTCCAGTACCAAAATCAACAATGCTGCCTCCCTTGTTGGGCGAGAAAGATCCTGATCTAGAAATTTCTCCTGAATACACTTTGGAAACTCTTCCCCTTCTTGGAACTATTACTATCCTAGCCTATATTAAAATAGTTCAAGTTTACCATTATAACGATTGTATAGTTTCTGCACATCCCTCCAATTTTATTGCAAATTTGTGCCTCTATAGCTTTCCCAGTAGCCGGTAGTCTAGAGAATACACCCAGTAGTGTAAAGATACCCTCATTGTTTCTGGCCTCTAATCAAACAGATTCTGTCCTTGACTTCTCTAGGACATCCTCTCTCTCCAGCACTGTAATATTCTCCCTGATCAATATGCCAGCTCTCCTCCTTTCTTTCCTTCCCTATCTCTCCTGAATGTATCCAGGTATCCAATCCTGCCTCTTTTTGAGCCAGGACTTTATCACCACAACCATATTTCTACATGGCTATCTGAGCCTGCAGCTAACAAACTTTATTTACTAAACTCCATTGACATGTACAGTGAACCTAATTTATCCCTTTCTGCTTTCATTCTTACTCTGACTCACCAAATACCCTACTATTACTTACTCTAGCACTATCCTTCTCTCTCAATTCTTTGTGCACCTTGTTTCTTCCTCTCAAATGTTGCCCCCTGGTTCCTCCCCATACAAACTCTGTTTAAATCCCCTTCAATGGCACTTGCAAACTGCCCCATGGGGATCTTGGTTCCAGATCCGTTGAGGTGAGATCCATCCAGCCTATATAGGTCTTATCTTCCCCAGAACAAGTCTCAGTGTCCCAGGAATCTAAAGCCCTCCAATCTGACAGGAATTCAAGAATGTCCAGCTTGATCAATAATGATGCTTCCAAACCACTCTTGGAAGTTCCTCACCCAGAGTGCATTCTGTTCCCTTGCTGGCACAACACTGAATCATCAGTTGAGGGAGGGGAGTTTAGATGGTTATCAGCAGGATGTTTGTTTGCATTTATTTGACCTAGTGCAATGGGACCTCCTGGTGTCCAGAATTATTGTTGAGTATTTTCAGGGCCACTCTCTCATGTCTGTATACCACAGTGCCACCACCTCTGGTGAGTCTATATAGTGATGGAAGAGCCTGCGACATTAGCTCAGAGGTATGGTTTTCTGAGTATGACTACATCAGGCAATTGAATAACCAGCCCATAGGACAGATTTCCCAATTGAGCTCAGTTCCGAACACGTTAATGAGGTGTATTTTGCAGGATCGACTGGGCAGGATGTGCTTTTGACAATTCCAAATCCAATGTTGGGTTTTATTCTTAATTTCCATTTCCGTTTTAGTTTCAGACAACCGAGTGGCTTGCTAGGGTATGTCAGATGGCAGTTAAGTTTAAAGTTTATTTATTAGTGTCACAAGTAAGCTTACATTAACACTACAATGAAATTACTGTGAAAATCCCCTAGTCGCCACACTCCAACGAATGTTCGGGTACACTGAGGGAAAATTTAGCATGGCCAATGCATTTAACCAGTACGTCTTTTGGACAGTGGGGGGAAACCAGAGCATCCGGACAAAATCCATGCAAACATGGGGAGAACCTGCAAACTCCGCGCAGACAGTGACCCAAGCTAGGAATCAAAACCAGATCCCTGGAGCTGTGAGGCAGCAGTGCTAACCACTGTGCCACCATGCCGCTCCTGGAGTAAACCACATTGCTGTGGGTCTGGAGGCTCATATAGGCCAGACCACTGATGGCAGGCTTCCCCACTCTCCCTACAGCCCCCCTCCCTCCCACCACCCTGCTAAAGGACATCATCAGAATCATAGAATCTCTACAGTGCCACTCGACCCATTGAGTCTTCACTGACTCTCTGACAGAGCATCTTACCCAGGAAGGTGCAGTTAAAGGTGAATTTATTCACGACCACTTATTTATGGAGTTGGCAACAAGAAGCTGTTCAGAATTTTACAGACAACAGATCTAACACTTGATCAAACAGTTCAGTATGATAGCGAAAGGCGATGTTCACAGTACCTGTACTCAGGTTACTTTCAAAACTTTGGAGGTTTGTGTGTTTGATCTCCATAATTGCTTCAGTGATCAATCAGAGCAGCAGCATCAGGGAGCAGCAACATCATCAGGAGCAGCAGGAGAAAGAGAAACAGAAGGTGTACCAGGAGGAACAGCAGCAGGGGCACCAGCACAAGCAGCAGCACCAACAGCAGCAGCAGCCTGCTCTTAACAGACCTGTTGCTCCATAAACGAGGGGGTTGAGCAGAGATGTGCATCTCACAGGCGGCTATAACTGCAGCACAGGGTCTACAGACAGACGATAGGCTTCCCAGGCATGAGTGTTTCAGGGGGCTCAGTTCTTGTATTGGGTAGTGGCAGGCATTTGTGACCTGCTGTCTGCTGGATTTGGTGATCATGCTTGACCAGTTGCTGTGTTAGTCACAAGCACCCTCTACTTTCTCAGAAGACTAAGGAAATTTGGCATGTCAGCTACGACTCTCACCAACTTTTACAGAGGCACCATAGAAAGCATTCTTTCTGGTTGTATCACAGCTTGGTATGGCTCCTGCTCTGCCCAAGGCCACGAGAAACTACAAAAGGTTGTGAATGTAGCCCAATCCATCACGCAAACCAGCCTCCCATCCATTGACTCTGTCTACACTTCCTGCTGCCTCAGAAAAGCAGCCAGCATAATTAAGGGCCCTACGCACCCCGGATATACTCTCTTCCACCTTCTTCCGTCGGGAAAAAGTTCTAGAAGTCTGAGGTCACGTACCAAATGACTCAAGAACAGCTTCTTCCCAGCTGCCATCAGACTTTTGAATGGACCTCCCTCACACTAAGTTGATGTTTCTCTATCCCGACTATGACTGTAACACTACATTGTGCACTCTCTCGTTTCCTTCTCTATGAACGGTATATTTTGTCTGTATAGCGCGCAAGAAACAATACTTTTCATTGTATACTATTACATGTGACAATAATAAATCAAATCAAATCAAAAGAAAGTCCAATTTCTTTGTCTCTGACTTCTTCCAGGATCTCACAAGAGAGCCTCCCACAAAGGCATAAGTCAGGTGAATGATATCTTGTTTGCCAAAGTGGGCAATTACATTAATTTTGCCATTGATGATGCCAGTCAGAGTGAATGGGTGCCTGGGTTTACAGCTCAGGCTAGATTCTCCCTGAGCAGAACTTGGAGAGTCCCTGCGGCTCTGGCATAGTCTCTCCATTGCTATGTAAGCTACCAACATCTGCTTTTGTGATGTGAAAGTCACCAGGAGAAAACCCAATAATTATCTTTCTTACTGATCCTATTGAAGCATAAATTTCTGAGCTGGTATATTGTCTACACGAATCCATGATAATGCACCTTCAGAGTGTGAATTACCTCCTCTGAGATGTCATCTTCCTCCTGCATCACCTCCTGTGGAAGATTAAAGACACAAGTTAGAACTGTCAAGATAAGAATGTTTTAAGTGATTAGAATGCATATGATTGTATTGCACTGACTGCTGACATCAAGTCAATATGAATGAATGTTGAGTACCATGTGGCTGCGTGATACCTAATTCTGTCACCAGTTAGCTGGGAGGCTTCCATCACTCCATCTCTGACAGCCAAGCACACCGAGATTCCGCTGATATCCAGTGTTTCCTCCTCTTCAGCTGTCATTTGTGAGATAGCAGAAGGACAACCTCCAATTCGATGTCTCATGCTCATGTTCTGCATTCTTTCTCCTGCAAGGAGGGAAAGAAGAGACCTATGAGTGAGAGTAATGGCATGTTAGATGGGCGGATGGAGGGCATTTGTTGATGGTGACCATAATGGATGAACAATGGTGTCAGTAATGGATAGACAGATGAGAATGTGTCAATATGCATAGACAGAGAGGGATGGGTGCACATGCAAGGTAAACTGGTGAGGAGTGATGAGATGAAGTAGGCATGAGAGGGCAGAAGAGTTGGGGTGATACTCACAAGCCCTTATTTTAACTTCTTGACTTTCTTTATTCATGAGGTGTGTACGGCCCTCACAGTCGGCAGGCCATGGACATGAGAATATTCAAAAGTCAGGGTGCAATGATATGATGTGGACATCAATAGTATTATATCACTGAATCATACAGGATGAAGGCCTTGCTTGGGGTTCTGCTGTGACTTGGATCCAATGGTAGAAGAGATTGAGATATGCAAAAACTTTACATTTTCCGAAGGTTGCCTGGACTAGGACTGTTCCTCCAGGAATCACCACACCCCCTGCCCTGGGTTTCCCTTTTTCATGTGACTATGGTCATCTTGGACACCAACACTCCACTCCCAGTCCACTACCCTTACCACTCAGTTATTCTGTTTCTTTGGATTCTCGGTGATGGCTGACAGCTGTGCAGTTCCTGCCTGTTGCCCAAAATATTGTGCACATCTGGAAGTATGAGTTATTTAGTTAACCCAGATGTGAGTCCATAACACCATATCTTAAAGGATCTTATCTAATAAGCTGCTCCTCCATAGTTTTAGCACAATACGTGGAAGGCTTCTGTGGCTCAGAAAACGGGTCTTGAGTTGCTTACGGTTGGTGACTTTAGGAGTGGGTATGAGAGATTTAACCTCTTATTGTTCTGACATGCGAGGCCCTCACTGGAGGCAGGCTGTGGCCTGATAAATATTCAAAATACATGGTGCATGACAATATGATTTGGATTACTGCATTTCCCTGGGTGCCAGGGCAGACAGACCCAACTGGCTTTCTGACACCAGAGTGGGTATTGGTTGAGGCACTTTGGAAAAGTGCAGATTGGCAATCTGAGAGAGGGCAACATGTTCCACATCCATTGCATGACAGTCAATAAATACTCTTGCACTAATCATACAATCCCTACAGTGCAGAAGGGGGCCATTAGGTCCATCAGTCTGCACCAACTCTCTGACAGAGAGTATCTTAACCAGGTCCACTCTCCAAAACATTTACTTTGGCCACTCCATCCAACCTGCACATCTTTGGACTGTAGAAGGAAACTGAAGCTCCCGGAGGAAGTCCACGCAGATGCGGGGAGAACTTGCAAACTCCACACAAAGAGTGACCCAAGCCAGGAATTGAACCTGGGTCCATGGCGCTGTGAGGCAGCAGTGCTAACCACTGTGCCACCCTGCTGTGGTGGCAAAATCTGCTTCTCATGGATCGGTCTCTTCAGCCATCAGAAAAAATGCAAAAAGTGAAACTACCCCATTCCAACAGATTTGATTTGCTGTATGTCCATCATCTTTTGTAGATGGGTGCTGCCAAAGAGGGAATATTTGAAGAACAAATTCTGGGGAAATTTGTGATGTAACAGGAACTATAATCAGACATTTTTCTATTTTGGCATAAATGTGAGGAAAGGATGGTTTGCCTCAGGAGCGATTGCTATGACCTTTGGTATTGCTGGCAAGGCCAGCATTTGTTGCCCACCCCTAATTTCCTTCAACACTGATTGGCTTCTTAATGGGTAGTTAAAAGTCAACCACATTGCTGTTGATTTGGAGACATATAGGCTAGGCTGAGTGAGGGTGACAATGACAGATTTCTTTCCCTAAAAGGCATTAGCAAACCAGATGGGCTTTTACAACAGTTAATGATGGTTGTAATTTTTTAAAAATTCATTCATGGGACTTGGGCATTGTTGGCTGGCTAGCATTTACTGCCCATTCCTAGTTGGGAGTTGAATATCAACTACATTGTTGTGGCTCTGGAGTTACATGTAAGCCGGACCCGGTAAGGACAGCAGATTTCCTTCCCTCAAAGGCATTAGTGAATCAGATGGGTTTTTCTGACAATCAACAATGGTTTCATGGTCCTCAGTAGATTCTCAATTCCAGATAATTTTTATTGAATTCAAATTCCACCATCAGCCGTGGAGGGATTTGAATCCAGGTGCCCAGAATATTAGCTGAGTTTCTGGATTATTAGTTTAGTGTTAGGCTATCACCTCCCAATGGGTTATCATCACTGAGACTAGTCTATTTCAGATTTATTAAAGTTCCATTAGCTGCTGTGGTGGCTTTGAACCTATGTCCCTGGAATTTGAGTGAGGGTTCCGGACCAGAGAAGTTACCACAAAACCACCATCTCCCCTTTATATACCTTTGAACTGTTGAGTGAATGGCCTGTATGCCCAATATATGCCAGTATTGAAATCAACCACTCATTATCCAATTTATGTCCAAATTGCCAAGTTCCCTTTCATTTTTTCATTAATCCTTCTGTACAATTCCTGATCAAAAACTTTTTGGAGATCTATTTATATATCTGTTAAACACTCCCATTATTTCTTTCAACGTCTCTATTAAATTTGGTAGACATGTCTTGCATTTTACACAAGTAATTTTTCAAATACAAGTTTCTGAGTGTCTATCTATATTGTGGTGTAAATCCTTTAAAATGAATGAGATTTGTGGGTTTTAACTCAAAAAGGTAGCTGGAAAGGAGATGAAAACAAATCTTTACTCACCATTTCTTTAACTCGACATGGCCCTCATTTCATTTGACTTGTTCCATTTCTGCAATTATTAAATTTTCAAACAGCAATACTTAAATTCTGTGGGTGAAATTTACTGCTTGGCAGAAAGATACACAATTTACATTGGCAAAATGGAATTTTCTTAGCAGGGCAATAGTGAAAACCTCTTTGAAATAGTCTTGCATTGATTTTCCTGGTGCCGACAGCACTTCAGCTATAGTCGGCATAAAATTTGTCTTTTATTTATTGTCTCATTGTCTCTTTCCAATCAAAGGAAAGTACGGCCTTAGTACAGGAAGCTGGTAAATTGTACATTCATTTATATGTGGAACTCTGACATTGTGCAGTGAGTGGTCAAAATAAATGCTGCCAACACTGCACCAGGACTGGCATTTGATGGAAGTATTATATCCATCACTAAGGTTCATCATGGTCTTTTTCTGGAACAGAGCTTCTTGTGAGACCATCGGACAACATATTTAATCATATGAGGCACTCATAACCTAAACTCTTGACCTGCAGAAATATATTAATTTTCAGAGCCAGCTGTTGAAATTTGAGCTTTGAGTATTATAACCCAAGCTATTTTTTTGACATCGCAAAGGCTTTCACAGCATCTCAGCTGTTACTTCTGCTCCCTCTACATTCCTCCCATGGAACAGCATGTTAAAAAAGCTGAATGCTATTCATCTGATCATTTCTGTGTTGAAATAATGGCACAAGAGGGCAAAAGAACAAAAACAAAAATAGAGATTAGAAAAGTGAACAGAAAACCTGGTGAGCTGGAGTGGAAGGGAGTCATCTGAAGTTTTAATTCCAAGAACAAGATCCAAGAAGTTTAGGAGTCACTGTGATCTATTACATTCCATTTATTTTGTCACCTTCCTGGTGGTCAGTTGGTCTCAGCACGTTTTATGCAGTTGTTGGGCAATAACTGTAGTGACAAGCCAGGGAACCACGGACCAGTGAGTCTCATGTCAGGGGTAGGAAAACAATTGGAGAAAATTCTGAAGGAGAGAATCTATCTCCATTGGAGAGGCAAGGCTAGTTCAGGGATAGTCAGCATGGCTTTGTGAGAGGGAGGTCATGCCTAACAAATTTGATTGAATTTTTTGAGGAGATGACCGGGTGTGTAGATGAGGGTAAGTGCAGTTAATGTAGTTTATATGGATTTCAGCAAAGCCTTTGACAAGGTCCCACATAGGAGACTTATAAAGACGACAAATGCACATGGGATATAGGGTAATTTGAAGAGTTGGATTCAAAATTGGCTTAGTTGTAGGAGACAGAGGGTAATTTAGTGTCTGGAAGACAGAGTCCAATAGCTCACCACAGGGATCTGTGCTGGGTCCTCTATTATTCATCATTTAAATAAACAACAAGAGATGACCTTGTGGGGGTAGGGGGGTGTGGGGGTGGGGGTAGGGGGGTGTGGGGGTGGGGGTGGGGGGTGGGGGGGGGGGTAGGATTAGTAAGTTTGCAGATGACACAAAGATTGGCTGGGAGGTTAACAGTGAGGAGGTTGAGTGTCTTGGGCTACAGGAAGATATAGATGTGATGATCAAATGAGCAACTAAGTGCCAGATGGAATTTAACCCTGAAAACTGTGAGGTGATACACGTTGGAAGGAGTAATTTGAAAGGAAGTATTCAATGAATGGCATGACACTAGGAAGTTCTGAGGCACAAAGGGATCTTGGCGTGTTTATCCATAGATCTCTGAAAGCAGAAGGGCATGTTAGTAAGGTGGTGAAAAAGGCATATGGGACACTTGCCTTTATCAGTTGAGGCATAGCTTACAAAAGCAGGGAAGTCTTATTAGAATTGTATAGAACTTTGGTGAGGCCACAGCTGGAGTGCTGTGTGCAGTTCTGGTTGCCACATTATAGAAGGAATGTGATTGCAATGGAAAGTATGCAAAGGAGGTTCACCAGGATGTTGCCTGGGATGGAACATTTAAGTTATAAAGAGAGCTTGGATAGGCTTGGGTTGCTTTTATTGGAGCAGAGAAGACTGAGGGGTGACCTGATCGATGTGTACAAGATTATGAGGAGCATGGACAGAGTGGATAAGGAACAGCTGTTCCCCTTAGTTGAAGGGTCAGTCACGAGGGGACACAAGTTCAAGGTGAGGGGCAGAAGGTTTAGGGGGAAGGTGAGGAAAAGCTTTTTACCCAGAGGATGGTGGCGGTCTGGAAAGTGCTGCTTGAAAGGTGGTGGAGGTGGGTTGCCTCACATCCTTTAAAAAGTATCTGGATGAACCCTTAGCACATCATAGCATTCAAGGCTATGGACCAAGTGCTGGTAGATGGGTTCCAGTAGGTAGGTTAGGTGGTTCTCACATGTCAGTGCAGACTTGATGGGTTGAAGGGCCTCGTCTGCACTGTATGATTCTGTGATTCTGAACTGAAGCATTAAAAACTGATACATATCCTGATATCTAATGGCAATCCACGGCTAATTATCAGTACATCTACTGACTCTTATTTCCGATGTGTAATTACTATCTATACACAATTTCATGCAGACATTAACCAGTAATCGCTACTAAACAAGTTAGGGTTATGGAAGAGAAGACATTTTGGCTGGAGATAAATTCAGAGAGTTTGTAAATGTAATTGTGCGATGAGATGTGAAGTGATGGGATCTGAAGTAAGTTCTGTGCTCCTTTTGCAATTTTTTTCTCGTGGAATCGCAGAGATGTCAGTATGTGAGCCAAGTTATTCAGCTTGTTAGTGTTTCCTGTGTGTTTTTTTGCATACAGCATAAATTACATTCAGAACATCTGGAAGCATTGGTGTACACAAGGGGAGACAATATGAAATGGTTTTAGTCCCACATAAAAGTGACATTTTCAGGAAATTTAGGGCTTGAAGGCTTAAACAAATATCTCGCTATTACCCACTGCATACCTTCAGTTAGTGAAATGGCTGTGAAACATAAGATGATCCTGCGATGGGCATTTTCATCTATTTTTTACCCAGGAAATGTGCTAAGATAGATGCAAATTTTAGCATTAATGTATCCCAAACATAAAGGCCGTAATCAATTCCTCTATGAAGTCATGGGACAGGAGCACAAAAGAACAAATACATGCAAAAATCAAAATAAACACATGAAAATGAAACTGCTCCAAGAGCAGATGTAGTGGCCAATGACCATCTTGTTGAAGGATAGGGTACATATAGAGTGATTGAGTGTGTATGGGTGAAGATTTTACCAAGTTTTTATTTATTTAATGCTTAGTACCCTGTGAAATTATTCAAAAGTCATCAGGAATGAAATACAGCAAACCACATTGACTGAACTGAAGCAGATTTTTGTTTCATTATCTGGAAGTGAGGCATTTTTGAATGTTCTGAGAGATGTGCTAAATTGCTTTATTAGTACATTCAAAAATTTTTTTTTTCCGTGCTCTAGACATAAACCGAGAATAAAACAGATTTATAAACGCTCCAAAAGTCTGAAGAAAAGTGCAATTGCATTAGATCGTAATTTGTAAATGAGTTTTGCTTAGGGATGAGCCCTGTATATAAAACATCAGGGGTCAGTATGGGCTGTTAAACATTAAACTCAAAACTTAGATAGTTACTGCACAAACATATTTAATGCATTATAAAGAAATATCTGGAGAGTGTGATTAATGTTAAAAATAATAAACAACTGAAGTGTGTAGTTTTCAATTTGTATCATCTTGCATAATGCATCTCGCGTGTGTTCCTCTGCAATACTGGTGTTATAGTCAAGGCACAACAGGGAGTTTTCCATCATTATCAAACAATACCATGTTGGTTTGGATGTCAAACTAATCCAAAAGGTGATGTGTGATTCCAATTTCACTCATGATCTGGCACTTCGAATGCAGCAAGAAGGATCTTGATTATTATGCTAATGTTATTTTTAGTTGTTTATTATTTAGAATGACTCATTATTGACGGAAAAGAACTAATGAGAAAATGATTCTGTGCTGTGCTCTGTGGAACTTAGATGACGTACTTTAAATATGTTTCAATTTGAACAGAAACAGCAGAGATGGAATATTTTCATACCACTAGATTTGGAATCAGATCCTTGAAATGAAGGGCGCTGTTCCCACTCATTGTACTATATTATTGAAATGCACAGGACAAATGTAACGATATACGTGTATCATTACCTCCATCTCCCAAGTCCTAAAACAAGGGACAATCAATAAATGGGATCATGGTTTGAATGCTTGTGCTTTCTTTGCTGCTGCTGCGCTATCATTGGAAACTTTATTAATTGATGTTCCACAACTTAAAACAGAAATGAGTTGAAACATCGGATTTCATTTTAAAACTGATATTCAGTTTCCCTGGAAGAACATTATAAACAGTCTGTTTCTGGACCAGGAGTCATTAGACTCACAATCAGTTGAAACATAAGATGGGAGACCCAAGAAATGATTGTGTTACTGCTAGACAGGAAGGTCCCAGAATGGAACCCTGGCTCAAAACTTTTACTTCTTTTAAGAAAACATGTAGGGACAGAGTCAAAGGACTGCCAATTAGCTTTTAACAACAAAAATATATATACATGAATAGTTTGACTTTAATACCTCTTCACTCCCACTCATCTTCACAAATATACACAGGTCTAAAGGATAATATGGGTTTAAAAAATGTCTTATGCTGTAATGGTCTCAATAAACACAGTCCCTTTAAACCCACAGGCTGACTGTGGTCAAAAACATTCCACTCTGAAACTAGGTGAACTTGAGTGGATTTCTCCTGAAATCCCACCAGATGATACTTACACTATGAGCCAACTTTTCTCACTGGATTCCAGCTTCCACATGATTGAGTCCAAACTCCACTCTCAAGAACACATGCTTTAGAATCTTCTTTCAAACAATGCATCCTTTCAACTGTTCCTAACAAGGATCCACTTCCAGGTTTTACAACTCTCCTTTATTTGTCTTGAATGCTTTCAAGCTTTTATGCAAACTCTGAGATCCAGCCACTAAGCCTTCAACTATCATTTCACAGGCTGAAGTAAGATCTCACAAGCCTTAGAATCACTTCAGATATCTCTAGCTTCTCACTGTCCAACTCTTTCTCATTCTTTGTAGGTCTATCTGTAACTCCAGTGAACAGTGTCCTATTCCAATTCCAGTTGCTGTTTGTTCCTTTGACCTCAGACTTCCTGGAATGTATCTTTCATTCCCTGACTTCGAGAGTGAGCAGTCTTTAGTCGTCTCTGGAACCTGCTTTTGTGTTCATTGCTCCATTGCATTACTTTTACCTCTGGCAGAACTGAGGGAGCTGTTCTCTCTCCAGCTTCCTAGTTCCATCTGCTATGATTTCAGCTAAAACTGAACTCAGGAAGGATTTTTCTTAAAAGGTGGCCCCTGGTTGATAAGTAACACTTCATTCTTTCGCTAAGCTCATGTTTACTTTTCCCATCGTAAACTCTCTCAGCACAATAGGGACAGTTTGAACTGAAACCAAAATCCTCATACATGCAAACACCTTTGTTCAACATGAAGGTAAGACTATCATTTCACAGGCTGAAGTAAGATCTCACAAGCCTTACCCTTTCCAAAACAAATTAAACTTACTTAAATCTATACTTTGTTTCTAACATCTAGCAATTACAAATATAAAACTACTTCCGTTTCCTGACAATGGAAATTGGTTCTCAGGCCTCATCAGTAAACTCAGTTTAAGCTGCCTGAGGAAGCATAACCAACATTTGTATGTAGTTGGCTATGTGCCTGAAAAGGGAGAGGCCATAACCAACTTTAATCCCAATTTCTCCCCTAAATCAAATAAAGGAGCAAACAGTCAGTTTATTCCTTGGTTTCAATGCTACTAATGTACCTAACTTGCTCTTTATTGTCAGCAACTGGCTGTCATATTTGCCTAGCTAACAACAGTTATAATGCTACAAAATTAGGCTATTGCTTGTGAACCACCTTTGAGCTGGCCTGATGAAGCGAAGGGTGCCTTATAAATGAAAGCATGTTTCCCCCTCTTAGTTACTGTAATTGGCCAGGATGAAATCTGTGAAAATGTTGATTTGACTTCTAATTTTCAATTCCTTCCTGTGGGAGAACTGTCAGCAGCAAAGATATTTGCAATTAACAAGAATGATGCCAATTTTGAACCTATTTAAATCTATGAAAGGATGTTTATTTATAAAGTTGACTTTCATCAAAATAGATGATATATTTAAAGCAGAATGAGTGATTCTCACTCTTGGTCTGATTGCTTTTGCTCTGATCCTTTTCCAGACAACCTAATTGAGAGAAAGATCTCATTGCGTGCAAAACGAGAGGCACAGATCATTGTTATATGGTTCTGCAGCTTAGTATGATGACAGATCAGTGCATTTCAACATGGGCTGCATCAGGTAAATAGTTATCTACCCATTTTGCTGAAAATTCAGATTACATAGACTGGTTAGAAGACAAATGCCAGGCAATAAACATGATCCTTCGGCAATTCCCTACAAATTCAAAGCTTCAGAACATGCAAGGGATGATTCCAGATATGAATAAAAACCTGTAGAAAAACAAATTGAAATCTAACAATTCTTTCCCCCCAGGGAACTTTAATTGCTTTGTTAACCAAATTTTAAATAAGTGCCTTTTCTTACAAATGTATGATTCTCCCTATTATTTACTTATGGAAAATAAAGATTTAGATATTGTGAAATAAGTAGCTTCAACAAAATAATTGGCATCTGTATTTGAAGCAGGAAGTTCAGCAGCTGCAATTAAACAGTCCACTGTTCATTTCTATGCTGCTCACATTCCTGTTTGCCAGTCAGAGCGTTGCTGTGGTGCACTGCACATCAGGGGATCTGAACAAACAATCATTATAAACCTGTGGACAAGCCATGCATTCCACAATAAGAAAACATTTTTAAAAATGATTACTTTTTCAGCATTTTTGTGTTCATGTATTGTCATAAGGTAACTTTCCACTAGCAGTGGCCCTTCCGAAAATCAATCAATTAATATCAACGGAGAGAGAAAACTAGATATTTTTATTTGAGACGATGTGCTGCATAGTTTTTGATTGATTTTGTACCTGGATGAAATGCTTGTAGGAATTAATTAATTACCATTGAATGTCAAGAGGATTACTGAATTAGTTCCCAGTTTTTGTCTTAAAATGTCAGCTGAGATAAAACTTATATTGCTATATGAGGGATAGTTGATGGCAGAAGCATTGTAATGCGACCCTGCTGCTTTCCTGTTGTCTTCTTTTTCAATATGCCTCTGACAAAATGGATGCCTATCCTTTTCAGGAATGATTTGAGCTAATACTCTGGATGGAAGAAATGTTAATTTTGGGTTAATGAAGGCTTTGTGAGCACCAGGAACAATTTATTACTCAACAAAACACAACTGGGTGGGATTTTCCAGCCATCCTCACCCCCAAACCAGAAAATCCCACTCAAAGTCAATAGACCTTTGCATGGCCTCCCCCCGCCCGCTATGATTCCAGTGGTGGGCGGGATGGTAAACTCTCCCCAGCTGTATCTGATTATAGAGCTAGGTTTGTCTGCATCCTTCCAGAAACCCTTCACTGATTCCATGGCATTAGAATCCAACTGCATCTTCTGACATCTTGGGGACTTCTTTATTCTTCCACAAGAGGGGACACTGATGGCCAGACCGACATTTGTTGCCCATACCTAGTTGCCCTCACCTTCTTGAACTGCTTCAGTCCATGTGGTGTAGGCACATCCACAGTGCTGTTAGGGTAGGAGTTTCAGGGTCTTGACTCAGCAAAGGTCCAAAGTAAAGGAACAGTGATATAGTTCTATGCCAGGATGGTGTGTGGCTTGGAGGAGAACCTGCAGGTGGTGGCGTTCCCATGCATCTGCTGCCCTGGTCCTTCTAAGCGGTAGAGGTTGCAGGTTTGCAAGGTGCTGTTGAAGGAGCCTTGGTGAGTTACTCCAATGCATCTGTGGATGGTATTATTGGCAGTTCCCCCATTCTCCCCCCCACCAAAACTCTTCCATTTACTAACTTGGATGCTCAAGGCAGTTCTCACTTGACCTGGAAGACATAATTGGATACACTGGCCTTAGACCTATTATATCACTAGCTGAATTAGAAACACAGAAGATAAAAATGGGGAAAACTTTTACTGATGCTGCCGAGGATATGTTCATTGCAGAATTAACATACACATCATTTTCTTTTCTTTGCAGCGCAAAAGCATGTCTTAAACAAGGGATGTCCCACCCTTTAGGTCCAGATTTGTGTCTTAAAATGAGTAAATAACAGCATAAGATTACATAGTAATGTGACTTCCTTCTTACAAACATCTGAGATCTGATACAAAACAGCAAAACCCAAAGAGCCCATACAAAACAATGGCACCTTTAAAGTGAGACACACATCCACACAATAAGTGAGAGCTCCATATCTGAAATTTTGCATGTACAAAAACTTGCCCCACATGACAAAAGAGCCATGCGAATGTGCCACAAAGTGAGAACCACCATTCACAACTATTCCATTCACAAAAGAAAATGTGACTCCTCCACATATAAAAATTGCAAGGATCCTCTGACCTCAACTGCCATGGCAGATATCAAGAGGCTGAAAATGTGGTAGCTTCAGCACATTAAAATTCCCAGACGTGGAAGACTGGGAAAGGATACTCGTTGATTGGTGAAATGCCACCAGTCAGGAAGAGGATTTCCATGTAATAAAAACAGAAAATTCTGGGAAAGCTCAGTTGGTCTGACAGCATCTGTGGTGAGAGAGTCATATTTGACTCAAACCATTGGAGGTGATTTTGAGCCCACGTTTGCTGTCAGCAAGAACAGTAATGTGGGCGCAAAACCTGGAGAGCATCAGAAAACCCAATTCTCGCCAGTGAGATCACTTTTCCTAATTTTCCACGCCCCTTGCTGGTAATGTAGTGAGAACCCTGCCACGGAAGTTCAGGAATCTCATTTAAATACATCAACATATCATTAGCACATAACTTCAAAGTAATTATAGAATTGGAATCAACATGTGGTGAGTCATAAGGCATGACTGGGCTGCAGGGAAAGAATGGCTTGTTTGCCAACTAAAAGGGTGAAGTCGCAGGTGAGTTCTGCTGCAGGGATCTCAGATGAGGACTTTGATGATGTGACTAACAGGTGAGCCCTGATGGGTGTTCATACTGAGATGTTGGGTGCCTTGGCTGTCTTGCCAGATATCCACCTATTGCTGCCAAGGTGTATGGCGGAGTCTGGTTCCAAGTTGACATAGGGCATTATATGCTTGTTCCACAGCTCCATCTCTCTGTCACGCTGCTGATGCAGAGGCATTGCCACTGCTTCCATTATACTTATTACAGTCTTTATGTGGTTCTGCCATCCCTGTGAGGTTGTATTTACATGCTTTGGACAATCCAGGAACTCAGTGCAACACCACCAAAAACATCACACAGTACTTTCAGTACTTTGCGATAGCTCTCTCCCTCTTCAAGTTACATGCCTTGAGGAAGCATTAACGACCATGGACTTCATGTTAATCTTGCTCTGAAGGTGTTGGTGGTACATTCATCCAGTTATGAGGTGCTATAGAAAGATGATTCTTTGTCTAGCTCAATCTCTTTTACCATTGATCTTTCCCATCAGCGACAAACTTTCTAAATCACAATTTCTTATTATATTCCCAAGAAATTCCAACTGTCTCTTCCTGAACTTGGTTAGCAGAGTTCCTTTTTTACCAGCGCCTCTTCCATGGATAGTGTGGCGTGTCCAAGATCTCTTCATTATTTGCCTTGAAGCCACAACTCTGCAGCCTTAATTCTTCTCTGTATTGCTTTATTGATCATCCCAACACTCACTTCTGTATGTCGCATTCCAGGATTCTTAGCTTTGCTTTCATAGCTAATTTTGAGTTGATCAGAATCTTTTTCATTTTTTTAAATGCATCCTTGGCTGTTCCAATCCTTCATCTTATTTCCTGGTTGGTCTTTTCACTTTATGTTAAGATACTCCCTCATAACAAAATTTGTCTACCTCTGTGACCTTTTCATTCTTGACTGTGATCTTACATTCCTATATAATTTTCTTTGGGAGAGTGCTAGACATTTAGTTTCCTTACAATTTATGGTCAGTCCTTCTTCTCACTTTCACTCTCTACTCTATCCAAAATATTTTGCAGTTTCTTTTCAGAGTCATAAGAACATAGGATCACAGGACTTAAGAGAAGGAGTAAGCCATTCGATCTTTGTTATTCAATAAGATCTGGTTGTCATCTCAACTCCACTTTGCTATCTGCCCTTCTCCACCCGCCATAACCCTTGACTTGCCTGCCTGTTAAAAATGTGTGTAACTAAACCTTGAATAAATTTGATGACACAGCCTCCACTGTTTTCTGGGGGAAAGGGCGGCACGATGGCATGATGGTTAGCACTGCTGTCTCACAGCGCCAGGGACCAAGGTTCAATTCCGGCCTTGGGTGACTGTGTGGAGTTTGCACATTCTCCCTGTGTCTGAGTGGGTTTCCTTCGGGTGCTCTGGTGTCCTCCCACAGTCCAAAGATGTGCGGGTTAGGTTGATTGTCCAAGCTAAATTGCCCCTTAGTGTCAGGGGGATTAGCAGTGTAAATACGTGGGCTTACGGGGATAGGGTGGGATTGTTGTCAGTGCAGGCTCGATGGGCTGAATGACCTCCTCTGCACTATAGGGATTCTATGAACTAGAATTCCCCATACTAATGAGCCTCTGAGAGAAAAGATTTCTCCTCATTAACTGCACATTAATTCTGATTCATACACCCAGATCAACAAGAAGTGTCGTCACTATATCGTATATTATTAAAGTTCTATCCACAACTAATAATCCAGAAAGGTCTTCAATCTCTCTAAGAATATTTTCAATGCACAAATGGAAGAAAACACACTCCTAAACACCCCCTTTTTAAATCTTCACAGAATCATTTAGATTGTTCACAAATTTTACAGCTGCAGTTTTTTCCCAATAACGATTTTTTATCACTCTAAAAGTTTGTCATCAAGACATGATCGAAATGTTCACCAATTCTTCATGTTTTATCTTACTCCAAACAATAAAATGTATGAATACATTGTTTTTCATCTAGATGACTCTTACTGATAGCATGCGTGTCATTAAGACTCACTCCTTTACCTTCGACCAAACCAAACTGAAGAGCTAAGATTTCTGGTTTTATCTTGCTCCTGGCCCTATTCATCAATACTCAGAGAAGGATCTTACTAATGTGACTCATCAGACTGATAGTGCGATAGAGTTCACATTGAATTGCTTTGGGCTTTTGAGGCAGTGCAATAAATATTGATTTATTTAAGTCTTCTGGGATTTCTCCCGTTTCGTAAACTTCATTAAAGATGATAGTCAGCTTGTCTAAAGACTTCTAAACTTTTAATTTGTTCAGTGACTTTTTCATCTGGATCTTTGGCTTAATTGGTTTTTTTTTCCTTATTTATTGTTGGTTCTTACTTTGTCTTTCTTGATCTTGGACCATCCATGATTTTATTATTGTTGATTTTTCTTTTGTCTGTTATTCTCAAATCAGTCCTGTCTACATTCAATTCATCTTGCAAGGACTTGGTCTCTTTCCATGTTAACTTCCCCATCTTTCTCTTTGATGCCAGATGTACAACCAGAATTTTGCTGTGATTTTCCTAATTTCCTTATGTATTGTTCTCAAGTCTGTGTTTTTATATTTTTCTATTCCTACACATTTTTTGTTCAGCTATTTTTCCTTCTCTTTGACACATTGATGCTTTTATCCAATTCCTGAAATTCTCGTCAATCTATTTGCCTCATTTTCCTTCTGTGCTCCATCAGGACCAATACTTCATCTGTTATCCACTTATATTTCTTTCTTTTATTTTAATTGGAATGGAACTTTTTAATTATTCCAACAGTGACGCTTTGAACATTTTTCATGTTGAATAGTTCTCATGCTCCTTAAGCTGTTTGAAAACAGTTTTGAACTTCCACTCAGATGTTATTGAATTGAGTTCTTTGCACTGAATAATTCATAATTCAGTTTCTTCAATGTCGCTGTTTTTTCAACTTCCTCAGCTTAATTTTGGTGGTACAAGCTATAGGTGCATGGTTACTTCTGCAGGCATCACTCAGTTAGGGCTTTACTTGCTGAACTGCATGAAGGAGTCGGCCGTTTATTGCCCTGAGTCAATTTGATTTCTGGCCTGACCCTTTCCTGGTGTATTTCCTTGGCTGTTCCTTGAACCAGGTATTTAGAATAACCAGGTAATTTTCTATGCACCCATCGATCCACAATTCCCCTCTTTCATTGGGATCATTCTGGTGATCAGTTGCAACTATGTTGCCTTTCCTGATAGAACCTACTCTAGCATTTAAACCACCATCACGAAAATCACTTTGTTTGCTTTTCACTGATGTATGGCTTTAACCAGAAGTGATCAATCTTTTTTCTTCCTGTCAGATGTTGCTGCATAGACTTGGATGAAGGCAAGATTGAGAGGTTGGGCTTTTGTATTAACTGTCCAGTAACCCAGATTATAGTTTGAAACTTCTTCATCTAAGAGGGTTCCGATACTTCTACACTTGGCCATTCTCCCCTTGTCTGCGTGGGTCTCCTCCGGGTGCTCCGGTTTCCTCCCACAGTCTAAAGATATGTGGGTTAGGTGGATTGGCCATGCTAAATTGACCCCAGTTTCGGACGGATTAGCCGGGTAAGTGTGTGGGGTTGCGGGGATAGGGCCTGGGTGGGATTGTTGTCAGTGCAGGCTCGATGGCTGAATGGGGCAGAACTAGGGGCCACAATCTAAGAATTAGGGGTTAGCCATTCAGGACTGAGGTGAGGAACAACTTCTTCAGGCACCCAACATCACTGATGCACCATTGAAGAAACATAAAAAATAGATGCAGGAGTAGGCCATTCGGCCTTTCAAGCCTGCACCACCATTCAGTATGATCACGGCTGATCATGCACTTTCAGTATCCCACTCCCGCTTTCTCTCCATACTCCTTGGTCCCTTTAACCACAAGGGCCACGTCCAGCTCCCTCTTGAACATACCTAACAAACTGGCCCCAACAGCATTCTGTGGTAGAGAATTCCACAGGTTCACAACTCTCTGAGTGAAGAAGTTCTTTCTCATCTCAGTCCTGAATAGCTAACCCCTAATTCTTAGATTGTGGCCCCTAGTTCTGCACTTTCCCAACATCGGGAACATTCTTCCTGCATCCAGCCTGTCCAGTCCCATCAGGATTTTATATGTTTCTATGAGATCCCCTCTCATTCTTCTAAATTCCAGTGAGTACAAACCCGGTTGATCCAATCTGCTATTGTTACACCAGATTTCCACCAGACAACAAGATCCAGCACCCTACTTAACACAGTGGTTTCAATGTAACCCTGGCATTGGGCCTTTCCAGGGGCTACCAACTGGGTCAGCTGAATCTGGGGCTTTCAAAAGTGATGAGCATATGCTGAGGGCCCTCCAGATACCCATGCCACTCTACTTTCAGTAAGAAGTCTCACAACATCAGGTTAAAGTTCAACAGGTTTATTTGGAATCATGAGCTTTCGGAGCACTGCTCCTTCATCAGGTGAGTCCTACTTTCAATTGTTGAAGTCCGTATCAAATATCTCACCAGCAATTTTGGAGCCTAGTCCTTTAAGGAACAGTAATGCAGGGCTCATCTTGCAACGTAGCACTCATTGTTTGCAGAGTGACAATTGAGTTCATTGTCTGGACTTGTGTGGCCCAAATTTAGCATCCTGTTCCACCAGCTGGTGGAGATGTGTGCTGTCAGGATAGCTCTCTTACACACCCTTTGGCACAAACAATGCATGCTGTCATGGGCGTCCTTCTCAAGAGGGTGCCATAGGTTGCACTGACAGCTGCCAGTGACTTAGCACATCCCACCAAAGCACAGTCTCCAATAATGGAATTCTCCCCCCCAGCTTCTAACTGATAGACAATAGTCACATGCCCTTGCTTGTGACTTACTGGAAGTTTCTATTTTGCATTCCTCACATTACTTGCTAACTTCTTCTCTCACAGAAAGCCTAAATGAAGTTTGTTGTTGAACATACTGAATTGAAAATTCTAACAGAATGAACAAAGATGAGATATTCTGGTGTGAAAAATGAACTGTTCTAGCTAAATGAGGAAATTAGAATTCTCTATAGTGCAAATAAAAGTGATTAAAAGAAAAGCAAAGATCTCAGTGGAAAATTATTTTTTTTCATGCATGCATATTAAACAGTGGGGCAGCATGCTATAAATTAAATCAAGCAACTTTTTGCTTCTTATATTTCATTTCCATCCTGGAGAATCTTGCCTACTCTATTTTCATATCGAGAGATTGCAAGACTGGTTGGTTCAAAGGCCTGCCTCCATTTAATGGGAAGAAGTCTCACAACACCAGATTAAAGTCCAACAGGTTTATTTGGTAGCAAATGCCATAAGCTTTCGGAGCGCTGCTCTTTCGTCAGATGGAGTGGAAATCTGCTCTCAAACAGTGCACAGCGAAGCAACATCAAGTTACAGAATACTGATTAGAATGCGAATCCCTAAAGCCAGCCAGGTCTTAAAGGTACAGACAATGTGTGTGGAGGGAGCATTAAACACAGGTTAAAGAGATGTGTATTGTCTCCAGACAGAACAGCTAGTGAGATTCTACAAGCCCAGGAGGCAGGCTGTGGGGGTTACTGATAGTGTGACATAAATCCAACATCCCACATGAGGACGGCCTAAACCGGGATGTTGGATTTATGTCACACTATCAGTAACCCCCACAGCTTGCCTCCTGGGCTTGCAGAATCTCACTAGCTGTTCTGTCTGGCATAATGATAAGAGAGAAAGGTCCAGGAAAGTTGAAGAGAAAAAAGGTCAAAGGAGAGAAAAAAATACAACAGTAGAAATGGAAGTGGTAGGGTGGGTTTAAAAAGTGTTAAAAGCACGGGGGATCTGGGGCTTTATAAATGGGGGGATGGGGTATAAAAGGAAGAATGATATGATAAATCTTTATCGAACAATGATGATGATGGCACAGTGGTTAGCACTGCTGCCTCACAGCTCCAGGGACCTGGGTCTGAGTGGAGTTTGCACCTTCTCCCGTGGCTGTGTGGGTTTCCTCTGGGTGCTCTAGTTTCCTCCCACAGACAAAGATGTGCAGGTTAGGTGGATTGGACATGGTAAATTACCCCTTAGTGTCCCAAAATGTGTAGGTTAGGGGGATTAGCCATGATAAATGTGTAGGATTACAGGAATAGGGCGGGGTAGAGGGCCTGAGTAAAATGCTTTGTCCAAATCGGTGCAGATTCAATGGTCTAAATGGCCTCTGCTACACTGTAGGGATTCTATGATGAAGGACTTCAGCTGGGCTGTTCTGCTTGGAGGAAAGAAAACTGAGAGGAGATTTGATTGGGGTCTGGACAGTAGGAATTGTTTCCAATTGGCAGAAAGATGGAGAATCAGATGACACTAATTTAAGGTGATTGATGAATGCAAATGCCTAGGATCTGGAATGCGGTGTCTGAGACTGCGGTGAAAGTAGATTTAGTTGTATCTTTCAAAAGAAAATTGGGTAATTATTTGAAGAGAAAAAAAATACAGGGCTTTAGGGAAAAGTTACATAGACCTGGTGTTATATGGCTCTGTTTTATAAGAAAATAATACTGTTTATTGAGCGCGTTGAAGCCACAGAATCGGTTCTAAAAAGACTCAACTGGTCTAAACAGCAAGTCTAAAAATGACCACGCATCTACATAACTACACCGAATTCACAAAGCTATCAGAACAGAGTTGGGCTGCAAGCACATGGCCCACTAAGGACAATAAGCTTAAATGAGTCATAATTGCCACCTCCTGAACTACACAAAGACACTGAGACATAATCTAATTATTCAGGTGGGTGAGGGCCAAAGCAGTAAACACTATCACTTTGGACAGTGGACCTCAGCTGAGAAGGGGACCCACTGACCATTTAAATCTAATCACTTTAAACAATGGACCTGGAATGAACTTGTTATGGCCACGTAACAGGCTAATTTATGAAGAAAGGTCATGTGACAGCACATTAGCCCTTTGTGTAAAGGGGCATTGACTTCCAGGTCAAAGTGCAGAAAGTCCTTGAATGGGTAACAACAAGAAGAGGACAGGTCACTCTTCTCTCCCTCTCCAGCCATTGTAAGAGCTTGTGACTAAGCAGCTAAACATTATAGGCGGTGTCTTCAATGTAAGCCAAGCAGCTGCTGACTTCAGAGGAAAAGATAGAAATTGTCTATCAAGGCTTTTAAATCATCTTAATGCAGAAGTCGAAATAAAGCACCAAACTTGGAACCAACCAAAGCATCAATCTAAAGGATTTGTATATGATTAACCTTTTTTTGATCACTCAAACAATTTAACCTAACCTCCCTCCTTGTAACTTCTGTGTGTGCACAACTCTCTTGGATGTATTTGGGAGTGTGGGTTTGGAGCATTTATTATAATTTTGTCGAGATCAGGTGTGAAGTATGATAAATATTCGTTCCTTTGCTTTTCAAACTTACAAGAAAACCTGTCTGTGTGTGTCTTGTGAAGACACAACACCGAAACAGTTAAACACAGAGGGGGCTTTTCTCCCCAAAAAATTCTAAGTGTCAAATTTACGTAAAAACTGGAGTAAATCCCGCTGGTTTTTCAGCAAGAGCTTCAAAATGAATCTCCTACACTCTGTGCACTGCAGAGTGACTAGCTTGATTTGTATGAAAATTCACTGGGCAGGGCCTATTCCTGCTGGAGGGGCCGGCAGCATAGCACTGAGCGGGCCACTGTGCATGCGCCAATCTGTCAGTGTCGAGATCAGCGCATGCGCAGTAGCCCCACACTGCCGGCCTCCTGATCGCTGGCCAGCTTGAGCACTGGCATTTCCACCTCCCCACGGCCCAACTGCTGGCCCTCCTGAGCATGCCCGGACCAGCCTCAACCCCCTCTGTCTCCAGGCTGCCTCGATGTTCCTACACCACCCCCCCCCCACCTCTGGCGCCCCCACCCTCTGGGGGGCCTCGATTGCACCCCCCTTCACTCCAGTGGGGTTGGTTTGCCAGCTTCCCATTAATGGGGAGCTATTGTAAACCTCTCTGGAGTGAACCACTTCTGGCCGGGGGGCGGGGGGAGAGGCTAGCGGGCCCAGAGATTTCAGTCCCGGGCTCGCTAACCATATTAAAAACAGATTCAAATTCTCATGAACATAAAATATTCAGCTCCGTGCCGATTTCCTGCATGGAGCTGACGGCACCAGAAATCCGGCTGCCGGAGATGCACAGAGGTCGTGGCGCCCAGCGGGGAGCCTGCAAAATGGTCTCCGCTCGAGTCTCCCGGCTCGCTGCGCTGCAAAAACAGTGCAGTGGGATGGGAGAATCGCCCCCAGTGAATTGGTAAGCAAATTCTTAAAAAAGGAACCCCACTCTGGTCAACCGAGAGCAGAAATAAGAGGGGAGGCCATTTTACCTCTCCTTATCTGGCCGTAACACCTGGTTACCTAGCATTAATCAGGATAATTTATTAGCATAGTGAATGGGGAATGGAGGGACATCAATAGGGGAATTTAGATTTAAAGAAATTAGTCGGTTTAAGTTGATGTAGGTGGGTGACGTCAGCACAGAGAGGGATGAACCACTATCTAAGATGTGGCAGATGAGTGAAATCTAGAAGCTATTTGAAGGGTAGACTATTGGAGAATGCACTGATGTAAAATCTGAATGAAGATCCAGGAGATGTGCGCAATTGTTTGTAGGGCAGAAAGATGACAGTAAAGTACGATCCAGAAGCGGCAGAGATTTGTGTTTCAGTCTAGAACAGAGTAACCCTGGCCAGGAACCAGACTAAATGAAGCTGATAAAGAACCAGTCTAATCACAGGCTCAGCAGGGAACTGAGTCCATGAGAAACTCCACCACAGCAGCAGTGGGAGAAAGGTTGAAGCTGATAAATATAAGCAATAATATGAGCAGAAGTTCAGCCACACACCAGCTGTGTCTTGTAGTGCAATCCTATGTAGGCCAGTGCAGAATCTAGAATTTCAAATCAGAATTTGAGCAAAGGGAAATCTGCTCAATTCACTTAGGAAAGTAGTGGGCAGATATGGTTCCAGGCTGGGCAGTTGCAGATGGAGTTAGAAGTTCACTTCAAATTAGAGCTAAAATGTACCCACTATAAGAGCCATGGGACTTAAACAATGAAATAGGGAAGATTTGGGGGAAGAAGGATCAAGTCGAATAGCAGTTGACGAAGGATAGATGTGCACAATAACGAGTTCCCTCTTGAGCTCAGTACCCAAGAGCCATCTTACAAAAAAATCAGTGCTGAAGATTGGCCTACATCAAGCCAGAATGGGAAAGTACTAAATAATTAATAAATAGTGGCCATTTGTCAAACTGCTTCTGTTGATACAGTTGCCAGATGGCTTCATTGTGAACGCTTGGTTGCGTTTCCAAGAATGACCAATGGATTCAGCCTGGCAGGGATTTGTTTATACAATTGCAAATGGGACTGCTATCTTTTTTTGATTTACAGTTTTATTACCTTGCAATAACTTGACCTTTAAATGATTTGAAATGGATTTTCAATAGTTATCTGCTTATTTGGAGAAGATTAAAAAATGTGAGGTGGATTGAAGGTTTTCTCAATGGGACTTTCACTGCCTCTCTTTGATGGACAGCTTTATGAGAAGATGAGAGAGGCAATGTTTTCAAAGGGAATGTTGTTTGCCTGATTGTTTTCTTGGTTCCCGGCTACAGGCTAGGATTCCCCCATGATTCATTAAGTCTCTAAGGTGGTGTAGACCACATCTCCTACCAAGGTCAGTCCTATTCCATCAAGATTACAAGGGGTCTCAAATGTCCACCCCACAACAGAGTCAGCAAGAATGAGTGCTACATGTGGGCTCACTGCCTTCACCCTTATCCCATGCTAGCAGAAATTACTGGGAATGGGGTGGGAATCCTGGAATCAGGTCCCACCTGCCATTTTTAAAGCCTTTCCTTCTCTGTTTTGATATGGATAGAACAGTGAAAATGTGGCAGAGAGAGTTTGGAAAGGGGTCTAGATAGATTAAGTGAGTGGGCAAAAAATTCAGAGGGAGTATGATGTGGGAAAATACAAGGTTGTTTATTTTGGTGGGAAAAATAGAAAAGCAGAATATATTTAAATAGAGAGAGACTGCAGAATGCTTCATCTACATAGGCATCTGTGTCATTTTACATGAATCTCTGTGTAGGTATGACAATTAATTAGGAATGCAAATTGAATGTGAGCATTTATTGCAAGGGAGACGCCATATATAAAAGTGGGGAAATTTTGCCACAACTGTCTAGGACATTGATGAGAGCACACCTGGGGTAATGTGTTTGCTTTCCTTATTTAAGGTAGGAAATATCTCCATTGGAGGAAGTTCAGAGAAGCTTCACTGGGTTGATCCCTGGGCTGGCGGGGCTGTTGTATGAGAAAAGCTTGACAAGGCTGGACCTATACTCATTGGAGTTTAGAAAAATGAGGGGTGATTTTATTGAAACATAAAATATTCTGAGGGGGTTTGCCATGGTAAATGCTGAGAGGATGTTTCCCCCTCATGGGGCAATCGAGAACAATGGGACACAGTTTCAAAATAAGGGGTCTTCCATTTAAGATGGAAATGAGGAAGAATTTCTTCTCACAGAGGGTCATTAATCTTTGGAATTTTCTACCTCAGAGAACAATGGAGGTTGGGTAGTTGAATATATTCTGGGCTGGTTGGAAAGATTTTTGATCTGCAAGTGTTAGGGGATAACAAACAGAAAAGTGTTCAGGCTACAACCAGATCAGCCATAATCCTATTGAATGACACAACAAGCTTAATCAGTCAACTTAACTACTCTTGCTGTTATTTCTTATATTCAATCATCGCCACGTAGATAAATTCATCTGAATAGAAAAGAATTTCAGATATGTATGTGCCAAATTAATTTTGTTGATCAACAGAATCATTCATATTTCACTTTATCGTTTGACTATCGCACTATTACTTAGTAGAATACTGCATGTTTTGAAAGTTGTTTAAACAAGGATGAGCAATCAGGTGGTATATCACAATAGGTTTCTTTTAATTATAAATTTGATTTGGCCATTTTATTGATTGCTGCAATAGTTTGACCGCAGTCGGGTTGCTATTATGGATGAGAGGTGATAGCATGGCGCAAAATATCACGTTGATATTAAAGTGCTTTGACCATTAGTGAAAACAGGAGTGAGTTGTCATGGTTTTGGTGGTCGGC
Organism: Mustelus asterias; assembly: GCF_964213995.1. Lineage (NCBI taxonomy): Eukaryota > Metazoa > Chordata > Chondrichthyes > Carcharhiniformes > Triakidae > Mustelus > Mustelus asterias. The sequence goes on along the minus strand of NC_135807.1, from coordinate 55,001,846 downwards.
ACTGTTACATTTTTGGGCAAATCACATGCCTGAAGTGTCGATGTAAATATTTAGTATACAGTGATGAAGGGCAAAGCATCTTTCAGACAGAACATGCACAGTGACTGCAGTTTTATATTGTTGTTAAACACATGAATTTTATCCATAATATTACCGTACATGCTTTTCCTCCTTTGTATTAAATCAGGCTCAATGGATTAAATCCAAGTTTCATAATGCAGTGATTCCTCAATATTTCTGCTTCATCATAGACACATAGATGAATAGATAATTTGTTTATTGAAAAATCATCATGGTAGCAGTTGCTAAGTTGTGGTGATGCACAAATAAAACATAATCATAATTTATAACAATTATAGACAATCATTAAAATAAAGTATAAAGTAATAAAAGGATTGCACAATTCCTTGAACATTTCAGTATACGAATAATTACAATACAAAGCAAAATGCAGGTCTCTTTAATTTCTAGAATAGAAATGGGGTTCTACTGCACTCACCATTTTGTATTAAAGTCCATCAGTCCAACGTTGTCAGGTTGTTGAAATGAACAGTCTGAGGGGGCCAGGCAATGAGGCTAAACAGGATTTTCCAGTCCCCCCCACCACCTCGTTTCCCCCCCCCCGCCCTGTCTCCCCGACACCACAACAGGTTTAATGGTGGGGGGCGGAGGGGGAGGGGGGGGGGGGACGACAATGCAGTGGGACCTGAAAAATTGATTTCCCCTCCGCAATAAAATGACGATGGGGACTTGCGCTCCTGCTCACTATGGCAGGTCGCCATTCCCGCCAGAGGCCAGCGTGACATCTATTTGCATCCCGTTAGTGGGCTGCAGATATGGGCCTGATGGGAATTGTCCCCCACCCCGTCTGATTGTCCAGGCTGGCAGTGAGAAATCACGCCGGTCCAAAACATTTCCAGACCAACATGGTGGGCAAATGTCACACTTGTGAGAAGGCCTGGGGCAGTTTGCAGAAATCAGAAGGGAAGATGGACCAGACCCTGGAACACCACGTGTAACAGTGGGTGGAGCAGAAGCCACATGGATCTTCTCTGCATTGTAGCGTGCAGGGGATGGGTGTCCTTGGGGCAGCTTCTTCTAAGAGGTGAATCTTCAAGCTGCAGGCGGACAGCTGCAGGAGCGACGGTGATGTCTGCACTGAGAGGGTGATAAGAAGGGGAGAAGAGGAATGAAGAGGTGGGTGGGTGTGGAGGCCTGAGGGAGGCGGGGTGCGGGGAAATTTGGAGTGATGTGAGCGGGAGGGTGGTAAGTGCCATGCTGGATTGTGGGTGGGGGCTTTTGCACAGGTGTGAGTGGACATGGGGGAGAGGCGAGGCAAGGGGTTCAGAGGCAGGGGTCAGTAGAGTCAATGGAGGAGTCCTGGGGGAATACTCAGGGTTCCGGTGATAGGACGGGATGGTGATGAGTAAAGGGGATAGTGGGAGCTGATAGGTTGGGAGGGTGAAGGCATTGTGATGGTGGGTGAAGGGGCGCTGAGGGTTGTTGGCGGGATGCAGAAGATGATGCAGATTTAGGGGGTCAGCAGGATGGCGGGTCATGTCAATTGCAACGGGGTTGAGTTCTTCGGGAAGGTCGGGAACAACAACATTCACCTGCATGGGACAGAAGGTGATGGGGAAGGGTTGAAGGGTGTTGGTGGGGAGGGGAAAGGGTATTGGACTCAACTTGGAGTGTTATTTGCACCATGGCTCCTTGCAACTATACAGAGCCTTGTAGTGGAGTTCTGAAGATACCTCAAGGGAGTTGGATCATCGGAGGTGGGAGGTGATGTAGGTCAGCTCAACTGGACAACTGAACGGGAGTCCCAGCATGTAGTACTGACAATGCTAGTGCCTTCGGACAGATGAGAGTGTGAGGGGCAAAGGCTAGGTGTGCGTGGGAGGTTTCAGACACACGGCTCACAAGGACCCTGGCAAAGAACTTTGCCTCTCTGCACATGTATGACTCCAGGGGACACGGGGTTTCACTCAGTATATGTTGGGGAATGGTGGTGCACAGGCTGAAAACTATCACAAAGTAACCACATCAGACATGGTTAAAGTGCAAGTGAATTATAGTCACAAAAATGTGTCAGATGTAACCATCATAGTGTTCCCATGCAACCACTTGTGACATCAGGTGATTCCCCAACATCTGAGGCAGGGGTGCAGGCAGTCTGCTGACCAGTTTCTCCTTTGCCTTGGATGACCTTGGTGGCTGTCCTCTGGAGACCAGAGGCCAGGAGGGCCCTGGCTTATCATGGATGTCCTGGTATGGGGCAGCTGCTCCCTTTACAGTTACAGAGGATGAGGTTGAAGGGGTCACAGGCAATGGAGATTTGGAAGGGGCGGACACCCTCAGAGAATCCTGAGTGGAGATCCCAGGTGTATCCCCATGCCATTCTACCTCCCTTTGGGGATCTGAGGTTCCCTGTCTGACTCTTTGATGGGAAGAGACAGCTGAGGGAGGTTGAGGTTTCTCCCTCCCCTCAAGTAGCCACTGGGAAAGCTCATCCATGGCTGCAGCAATGGAGTGCAGGTCTACATGCACCTCTGGCAGAATCTGCTGGTCGTGATGTGGAGATGCCGGCGTTGGACTGGGGTAACCCAGTAAGAAGTCTCACAACACCAGGTTAAAGTCCAGCAGGTTTATTTGGTAGCACAAGCTTTTGGAGTGTCACTCTTCACTCACCTGATGAAGAAGCAACACTCCGAAAGCTTGTGCTACCAAATAAACCTGTTGGACTTTAACCTGGTGTTGTGAGACTTCGTACAGAATCTGCTGGACCAGCTTCTGCATGTTGTCTCTTCCCATAGAGACTTCCTTTCATGCACTGGTCAGCACCACTTCATTAGCCAATAGGCAGATACACTCCTCTGCCTTGCGCGCCAGTCTGTTGAGGGTCTCTGACATCTCTGCCTACTGTTCCCCTGTCTCTTGCTGCCTTTCCAACTTCTTTTGGAATTTAGCATGGCCATGAATTTAGCATGGCCCCAGAGGCTTATCATTGGGTGCAAACCTCACAGGGTAATATTCCTGTTCATAGATATTGGAAGATTTCAGTAGCATTAAAGAATAATTTGTGTTTTAAGTAGAGCATCGGAAAATAATTCTCCCCTGTGAACATTGTGTTCTGTGCTAATGGGGAATGTTGACAACTTTATACTTGCCGACATATCGTGGAGAATAATCCATTGGAATATGATTAAGGTCCTTACACATTTTGGAATTAATATCATATCATAGTATGGAGGGTATTAGCTATGAGGAGAGGTTGGAGAAATTTGTTTTGTTCTCACTGGAATGACGAAGGTTGAGGGGCGACCTGATAGAAGTCTACAAGATTATGAGAGGCCTGGACAGAGTGGACAGTCAGAAGCTTTTTCCCAGGGTGTAAGAGTCAATTATTAGGGGCATAGGTTTAAGGTGTGAGGGGCAAGGTTTAAAAGAGGTGTACGAGGCAAGTTTTTGACACAGAGGGTGGTGGTGGGTGCCTGAAACTCGTTGCCGGGGGAGGTAGTGGAAGCAGATATGAGAGGGGCATCTTGACAAATACATGAATAGAATGGGAGTAGAGAGATATGGTCCCCGGAAGGGTGGGGGTTTTAGTTCAGTCGGGCAGCATGGTTGGTGCAGGCTTGGAGGGCCGAAGGGCCTGTTCCTGTGCTGTAATTTTCTTTGTTCTTAATATCTAATAATGTTACTTTTAATTATGAATGTCTGAAGCACAGCATGTTTTATTCAGAAATACACACACATCTATTTAATACATGTCACAGAGATGCTCAGTAAGTTTCTATCTGAGTTCCACAAGATAGTGTGAAATGATTAAATGCTGCATTTGTCATTGAGAGCATCGTGGAATACATGATTGTTTGCACTGAGGAAGAGGAGACATTGACAGATAGAACTCTTGATGCTTCCAAAGTTATTTCGTACTTTTCATCGTTTAAAATTCCCTGAAACTTTTAAACACTTTATATGGGTCTCAATAAGTAAATGATGGTGGTTTGTAGTGGAATTTGATGCCAGATTGTGAAGGCTATCGCAGTGAGTATTTTTGAAACTGCCTTTCTGCACCAATCTTTGCGTGTGTTCATAAAAGAGATCTGCACAAAGGCTGACACTGCAGCAATGATGAGAGGGTGAGAATGAGGGCAAGCAATCATTGTTAAAGATTGAAATCATGCAATGTATTGTCAGAGATATTTTCATTCTTTTCAAATTCACCTTGACAACAAGGAGCCTCTTCCCCACTTTCTGAAACAAATCTAGAATTGAGGCTCTGTATTCAAAAACCTAAGACAATGTGCAAAATTGACTTATTGTTCATGGATTAAAAATTGAAATCACACGGCAAACCGACATCTGAATCTTAACACTCAATAAGCCAGGGTGGGGTGGTGTGGGGGGTGTGGGGGGTGGGGGGGGGGGGTGGCGGGGGGGGGGGGGGGGGGGTGGCGGGGGCGGGGGGCGGGGGGCGGGGTGCGGGGTGGAGGTTTCAGTTCGGCGAGATATTGCAATACAGAAAATCTGAACACTAATCCTACCTCAAAACTGTCCACTTTTGATTTTAATGCATGTGAAGATAGCATGTCTATAATGAAGGCCACACAACACATGATGGAGCAGACAATTGACCTTCTCAGGCACTCTCCACTCTCCTAACCACTCAGTGGGTGCCCTCCATTACACACAGCAATGAATTTCCAAGTTCATGGTGGTCTGCTGTACTCTCCATAACATTGAGGGTGTAGTTATAGCCTCCAGGGTCTGCAGGCCGCCTTGGGAGGGGGGACAGGAGGATGTAGGGAGGACATATCCTGAATCTGTAAGCTCCAGCTGGGTTGTCCGAGAGCACTTTGGAAGTCTGCTCTCAATGGAACTTCTTCTCCTGACTATATGGAGCCATCATTCCTCACTATCACATCCATCTGAGATTCCCCATCACAGTGACTTGTTAGCCACCATCTAAAAATGTAAGCCAGCCACAGAAACCTTTTCATTAATATCTTTATCCAACAACATGTTCAATAATACGAAGAGAAATGAACTTCTCACGCTTGTGCGACCTTTAGTGTCTGTCTCGGAGGTGCTTTTGCCTGTCATAGTGCTCCTGCACAATGCTACCCAATGGATGCAGCATGGTGGGGGAAAACTGCTGGTTTTCACTGGAGCGGATAGCAAGTGGCCTTGTGGGATGCTGTGGGTCAGCTCTGGGCCTTGAATGCCCTGCTTCAGACTGTACTACATCAATATTTAGCTGGACGAGAGGCAACAACAAGGGCACTGGCAGGGTGGCAGTGGTGGGAGACAATGTACAGTCATTGAGAGAGAGGACAGCAGGTTTATGTTCCAAGGTGCCACTGCCACTCCCATGGGGCAAAAACTCCGCAATCCCGATAATCTGTTAGAGGACAGATTTCTGAACTGCTGTGAAAGACTGCAAGATGCTTTGAGCACTGAGTTTCACATTCATAATGGCAGCAGTCTGATCCTATATGGCAACAAGCATGGTTTCATGGTACCTATTTGAGCTTCCACTGCAGTAATGGGATGTTAGGTGGTTTATGCCTGTGCTGTAATGAAAGCTGAGACAGTGGCCATCAGATGCTGCATCATGGTTGTGTCTGCAGGTTGCTATCCTCACACTCTGGAAAGGATGGGCTCTGACTCTGCGCAGTGTCTTCTGCCTTGTTGGAGCCAGACTCCTCCAACATCCTTGACAGCAACAAAAGACTTGACGATGACAAAGAACCAAGCATTATGTTTTGCATGTTCATCAGGGTTCTCCTGTGCACTGCCCCACCAAAGTTCACATTTGAATCTCCTGTAGCAGAACTCAACTGTGGATACTTCTTCTAGGAAGCTATCTCAGAAACTACTCCTGCACCTGCCCTATCTACAACAAACGTGTACCCGGCGAGTCACTACCTGCAGGTATCCACTCCAATGCACACGCAGTGCTAGTGTCTGAGCTGGCAGCAAATGTCAGATCAAGCGATGTCGCTGGTGTGGACTTGCTCTCTCACTTCCTCCTGGGTGTGTTATGGCTGTAAGAAGTTTAACAACACCAGGTTAAAGTCCAACAGGTTCATTTGGTAGCAAAAGCCACACAAGCTTTCGGAGCCTTCAGCCCCTTCTTCAGGTGAGTGGGAATTCTGTTCACAAACAGGGCATACAAAGACATAGACTCAATTTACAGAATAATGGTTGGAATGCAAATACTTACAGCTAATCAAATCTTTAAGATACAAACAATGTGAGTGGAGAGAGCATCAAGACAGGCTAAAGAGATGTGTATTGTCTCCAGACAGGACAGCCAGTGAGACTCTGCAGGTCCAGGCAAGCTGTGGGGGTTACAGATAGTGTGACATGAACCCAATATCCCGGTTGAGGCCGTCCTCATGTGTGCGGAACTTGGCTATCAGTTTCTGCTCAGCGACTCTGCGCCATCGTGTGTCGTGAAGGCCGCCTTGGAGAACGCTTACCCGAATATCAGAGGCCGAATGCCCGTGACCGCTGAAGTGCTCCCCAACAGGAAGAGAACAGTCTTGCCTGGTGATTGTCAAGCGGTGTTCATTCATCCGTTGTCGCAACGTCTGCATGGTTTCCCCAATGTACCATGCCTCGGGACATCTTTTCCTGCAGTGTATCAGGTAGACAACGTTGGCTGAGTTGCAAGAGTATGTACCGTGTACTGATGGTGTTCTCACGTGAGATGATGGCATCTGTGTCGATGATCTGGCATGTCTTGCAGAGTTTGCTGTGGCAGCGTTGTGTGGTGTCGTGGTCACTGTTCTCCTGAAGGCTGGGTAGTTTGTTGCGGACAATGGTCTGTTTGAGGCTGTGCGGTTGTTTGAAGGCAAGAAGTGGGGGTGTGGAGATGGCCTTGGCGAGATGTTCGTCTTCATCAATGACATGTTGAAGGCTCTGGAGGAGATGCCATAGCTTCTCTGCTCTGGGGAATTACTGGACGATGAAGGGTACTCTGTCCACCATGTTCCGTGTTTGTCTTCTGAGGAGGTCGGTGCGGTTTTTCGCTGTGGCGCGTAGGAACTGTCAATCGATGAGTCGAGCGCCATATCCTGTTCTTATGAGGGCATCTTTCAGTGTCTGGTGGTGTCTGTTGTGATCCTCCTCATCCGAGCAGATCCTGTGTTTATGGAGGGCTTGTCTGTAGGGGATGGCTTCTTTAACGTGTTTAGGGTGGAAGCTGGAGAAGTGGAGCATCGTGAGGTTATCCGTGGCCTTGCGGAGTAGTGAGGTGCTGAGGTGACCGTCCTTAATGGACGGTCACCTCATAAGGCATGGTACATTGGGGAAACCATGCAGACGCTGCGACAATGGATGAATGAACACCGCTCGACAATCACCAGGCAAGACTGTTCTCTTCCTGTTGGGGAGCACTTCAGTGGTCATGGGCATTCGGCCTCTGATATTCGGGTAAGCGTTCTCCAAAGTGGCCCTCACGAGACATGACGACGCAGAGTCGCTGAGCAGAAACTGATAGCCAAGTTGCGCACACATGAGGACGGCCTCAACCGGGATATTGGGTTCATGTCACACTATCTGTAATCCCCACAGCTTGCCTGGACCTGCAGAGTCTCACTGGCTGTCCTGTCTGGAGACAATACACATCTCTTTAGCCTGTCTTGATGCTCTCTCCACTCACATTGTTTGTATCTTAAAGACTTGATTAGCTGTAAGTATTCGCATTCCAACTATTATTCTGTAAATTGAGTCTGTCTTTATATGCCCTGTTTGTGAACAGAATTCCCACTCACCTGAAGAAGGGGCTGAAGGCTCCGAAAGCTTGTGTGGCTTTTGCTACCAAATGAACCTGTTGGACTTTAACCTGGTGTTGTTAAACTTCTTAATGTGTTATGGCTGGCCAGGCAACACTTATTGAAGATCTGAAAGCATAAAAGGTGAAGTAGAAGCTTGGGGTGAAGGGGTTGGTGAAGGGGTGCGGTGCAGAAGAGGGGTTGGGGGGTGGGTATAAATCAGAAGATCCATGTCAAACTCTGTAGCTTTCACCTCATGCCAGTTAACAGGAGAAGGGTGAGGAAGCAGTTCAGAAGGAGCATAAGGAATGACAAATATTCTCGGTAATGCTGGATGTGAAGGGCTCCAACACAGCCTCACCCATGCATCCCATTTCCTCCATCAGACTTACTGAATGGAGGTGTGCCTGCCCCCACTATCATTCCCCATCACCCACCCCGTTCCTTGCTGCTCTCTCCTGTTAGGGTACTGAATACAGTTTCAACAGCAGCCTTCAAAGGGAATCAGACAAAACCTGGAAGGAGAGAAAATTGCAAGGACTTGAGCAAAGAGCACAGAAGTGGGACCAACTGAACTGTCCTTCGAAAGAGCTGATGAAAACCTGATGAGCTGAATGGCCTCATTTGTTGCTGTACTCTTCTCTGACTCTATGTACTGTTCATCATAGACAATAGCTACATTGGCAAAGCTACAAAGGCAAGTCAGCCTTCAGCTCATGCAGCACAGTGGAGTTCTGTTTTTGTATTAGATACCAACAAATCTCAACTAAACAATCACTGCAAGCTTTCAGCAAGTCTTTTCCTGATTCTCAGTCTTAAACAACATGCAGAGATTGCTGAGGTTAAAAAGAGGTCAAGTAGCTTGCAGAGAAACTGCCTATTGCTAGGGTGCTAACTGACCTCAGGGACTATTTGGTCCATGTCCACTACTACTCTCTACTTGAACAGTGATTTAAATCCAGAGTTCAGTCTTCCTTCGATCTTAACACAAGTGTTTTCAGGAGAAGTTCCTTCAACAATCTTGGTGGGTGCCACAAGTGACAGTTTTCATGTTCCTGCTGTCCTGAATCTAGGAAGCAGGTACTGAAGTGGAAAAGATATATTTTGAAAGGTTATTTTTTTAAACAATTGAGTACCTATAATGGAACTATATACATGCTGCAGCTGTTCCTATTGATGCACTGCCCAGTGCGTTTTCTTTGCTCCTAGCTGAGTCTCAGATATCCAGTAAACTTTCAGGTAGTCATTCCCTATAATCAAGACTCTGGCAGCAACATCTGAGGATAGCATCCAATCACCTCATATAATCCATCTCTTGCATCAGTGTGAAACATTAGTCCTCCTTAAAGATACAGAGAAAGAATGCCTTCACCTCAGAACTTCTCTTTCAAGATGTAAGTTGTATAAACTGCTGACAAAACCATCTGAGAATTTTCCTCCTTGCTGGATCTGAGTAATGTCAAGTTCTCAAGTGCAGATAAAATGAATCAGAGCAGAGAGATGTTGAGCTGGATTTTATGTAGCTATCTGGAGCGGTCGGCCCACAGAATTACAGGGGAGGCCATGAGTCCCATTCCTGTCATAGGAACATAAGAACAGGCACAGGCCATACAGCATATCGAGCCTGCTCCGTCATTCAATGAGATCATGGCGGACCTGTGGCCTAACTCCATATAACTGCCTTTGGCCCATATCCCTTAATACCTTTGCTAAACAAAGGTTTATCTCAGATTTAAAGATAGCAATTAATCTAGCATTAACTGCCATTTGTGAGAGAGTTCAAAACGTCTACCCTTCTTTGTGTGGAGAAATGCTTCCTAACATCTTTCCTGAATGGTTTGTCTCTAGTTTTTAGACAATGCCCCCTAGTTCTAGAATCTCCAACCAGTGGAAATAGTTTATCTTTATCTAACCTGTCATTACCTGTTGATATCTTGAAGACTTCGATCAGATCACCCCTTAACCTTCTAAAGTCTAGAGAAAACGGGTCTAATTTCTAAAATTTCTCCTCATAATTAAACCCCTGAAGTCCAGGTATTGGCCAGGATTCTCCCAAAAAAACTCAAGTGTTGAAGTTGTGTGAAAACTGAAGTAAATCACACTGTTTTCTTCAGCGGGAGTTTAAAAAAGAATCTCCCACACTCTGTGCACTGCAGAGTGCCTCAGCGTGAATCACGCTGAAATTCAGTGGGCGGGGCCTATCTCCGCCCAGGAGGCCGGCAGCATATCACTGAATGGGCCACTGCGCATGCGCCGATCTGTCAGTGCCGAGAACGGTGCATGCGCAGTGGCCCTGCACTGCCAGCTTTCCGATTGCTGGTTAGCTCGATCGCTGGCCAGCCCCGCAGCCCCCACATCATCAGCCATGCGACCCCACCCAAGGCCTGATAGCTGACCCCTTGGATGTGTCCGGGCCAGCCTCGCCAGCCCGCCGCCCCCAGCTTGCCTCGATCCCCCCCCACCGCAGCCCCGATCGCTGGCCTCCCTCCCCCACTGATCCCAAATGCAGAGTGCCAGCGGGACCCCTCCCCCCACCTTCACAGATTGCCCCTGGAGGCCCCACCCCCATCAGGCCTTGCCCCCTTGGCACTACTCTATGCCCGGTAGGCGGTGCCAAGATGCCCATGAGGCATTGGCACTTTGCCCTGTGGGCAGTGCCAGGGGGTCCAGGCTGGCACTGCCAAGGTGCCAATGCCCAAGGGATATCCCCCCAGCCACCCAGCCCTCTGGGAGGCCCCAATTGACCCCCATCACTCCAGTGGGGTCGAGCTACCCGCTCCCCGAAAGTGGGGAGCTTCTGTAAACCCTGCTGGAGTGAAATACTCCTGGCGGGAGGGTGGGGAGGGAAACGCTAGCGGGCCTGGAGATATCAGGCCTGGTACCGCTAATGACATTTAAATTGTTGGGAAATGACGTCCTGCATAGGTAATGAAGCTCCGCACCTATTTCCGGCGCGGAGCTGATGCCGCCAAAAATCCAGCGCTGGGAGATGCTATCGGGGCGCGATGCCCAGTGTGGATCCTGTGCATTGGGTGCTGCTTGAATATCCCGACCCGCTGCAATTGTTTTCGCATAGCGGGATGGGAGAATCATCCATCATTCTTGTAAACCTACATTACACTCCCTCCAAGGCCAATTATCCTTCCTAAGGTCTTCAGCTCAGATCTGCTGACAATACTCCAAGTGGCGTCTAACCAGGGTTTTGCATAGCTGCAGCATAAATTCTGTGTCCTTATACTTCAGTCCTCTAGATATAATTCCATTAACCTTCCCCCCCTGCCCTACTGCAGCCCCGTTCACTGGCCTCCCTCCCCCACTGATCCCGAATGCAGAGTGCCAGCGGGACCCCGCTGTTAATTCCATTAACCTTCTTGATAATTAGCTGCACCAGTTTGTGGAATTTTAAAGATCTATGCACCTGAACCCCCAAGTTTCTTTGAACATCTACTGTATTTAACTTCATACCATCGAGAAAGTACCCTGATCTATCCTTTTCTGGTCAAATGATGATCAGAGGATTAGATAGGGTGGATAGTGAGAGCCTTTTCCCTCGGATGGTGATGGCTAGCATGAGGGGACATAGCTTTAAATTGAGGGGTGAGAGATATAGGACAGATGTTAGAGGTAGGTTCTTTACTCAGAGAGTAGTAAGGGCGTGGAATGCCCTACCTGCAGCAGTGGTGGACTAGTCAACATTAAGAGCATTCAAATGGTTACTGGGTAAACATATGGATGATATTGGAATAGTGTAGGTTAAAGGGACTTTAGATTGGTTCCACTGGTCGGCGTAACATCGAGGGCCGAAGGGCCTGTACTGCGCTGTAATGTTCTATGTTCTAAAATGAATAACCTCACACTGTCTTAGATTGAAATCTATCTGCCCATTCACCTGGTCTATCAATATCCCTTTGTAATTTTATGCTACCATCTACACTGTTTACAATGTCACCTAATTTTGTTTCATCAGCAAATTTAGATATATGACTTTCTGTGCCATGATTCAAGTCGTTAATAAGTAACGTGAACAATTGAGACCCTAACACAGATGCTTGTGGGTCATCAGTAGTCACATCCAATTTGAATCCCTATCCATTATCCCTACCTTCTGTCACCTGCCATTCAACCAATTAGAATAACCTGAATCTTGTATCAATTATGGAAATTTAGTTCATTGTCTGCTTTCATCTTAATTGTCCCAAGTTAAAATTAACCAAACTAATTCATCAGTGGTAACTTTGAAAAGGTAGTGTGATTTGATTGTTCAGGTTCTGCAGTTTATCTGTGTGCTTCTATTTTTGTTCATTTCCTTTTATCAGTGTGCAATGCTGCTCAAGGCTTACATTTCAAATCTCCACCACATTTTTTTAAATTACCGGACTACACTGTCTAAATATTAATAGCAACTGGTCTTTTCCTGAGTCACCTTGTGTTGATTGTGTTCCATCGCTTTATTCTGACATCACAGTTTATTTAATCTAATGTACAAACATCACATTTATCAATATTTCATCAGCCAAAACCAAAGCCTTCTGGAAATCCTTAGCTTTGAAAAAAAAAAGTTGTATTCATTAAAATGTTTTGGGATGTTCTGAGGACATGAGAAGTGCAATCATAGAATCCCTAAAGTGCAGAAAGAGGCCATTCAGCCTATTGACACTGCACCGACAACAATCCCACCCAGACTCCATCCCCATAACCCCATATACTTACTCTGCTCATCTCCCTGACACTAAGGGTCAATTTACCATGGCCAATTAACTTAAAATCTTTGCAGTGTGGGAGGAAACCGGAGCACTCGGAGGAAACCCATGCAGACATGGGGAGAACGAGCAAATCCACACAGACAGTAACCTGAGGCCGGAATTGAACCCAGGTCCTTGCCGCTATGAGGCAGCAGTGCTAACCACTGTGCCAACGTGCAGCCCAATTTTTTTTAGCATCTTACCAGGCCCTCTCCCCCATCATATCCCTGTATTCCCTCACAGTTATCACGGTTAATCCACCTAACTGACACATCTTTGGACACTAAGGGGCAATGTGGCATGGCCAATCCACCTAACCTTTACATCTTTGGACTGTGGGAGGAAACCAGAGCACCCGGAGGAAACCCATGCAATGTAGATGTGAGATTCTGTTCTTTCTTTCACTTCCGTTTGTTACTTTCTTTGCTGTTCCTTTCTTGTTTTCTCTCTCTTTTTTTTGTCTGTCATACTACCGATTTATCCCTCTTCCATTCTCTTCCCAATTTGTACTTGCAAGTGGGAAGCTCAGGGGGAGTAGGAAAGAGCAGACAGTAGAACGGTGAGACCATAGCATGTGCGCAATTCAGTCACTGAAACAGAAAAAGGAGGTGCATGGAATAAAATGTGGGAGAGTGTGAAGTTGTCCACTTTGATAGGAAGAATAGGCAAGCTGAATATTATTTAAAAAGAGACTACAGAACATTGCTGTACAGAGGAACTTGGGTGTCCTTGTACACGAATCTCAAAAAGTCAGCACCGCAGGTACAGCAAGTAATTTGGAAGGCAAATGCAATGTCTGCCTTTACTACAAAGGGAGCATAGTATGAAAGTAAGGAAGTCTTGCTACAACTGTACAGGGCATTGGTGAAACTGCAATTGGCATTCTGTGTACAATTTTGATCACCTTACTTAAGGAGGTACATACTTTCATTAGAAGAGAAAGTTTACTCGGATGATTCCTGGGATGAGTGGTTTATCTGATGGGAAAGGTTGAGCAGGATGGAAGGCAGGAGAAATTAAATGGTGCATGGTGAGCCTGTCTTGAGGCCAGTTAAGGAGATGTCCCCTGTGAAAATCACACCGAGTGGCTGTTTCCCCTGGGATGGGCTTGGCACATGGAAATAATCCCGACCTCCGTTTCCTGTCCTGGGGAGAATTCTATCCCCAGAAGGAAAATCCTATCCATGGTTAAATCCTCAATATGCTATCTTTAAAGTTTGTAATATTTTATCACTAGGATTAGGCAGAATTCTTTATAAACAATGTGATTTTTAAATTAAGTTTATTTATTAGTCACAGGTAGGCTTACATTAACAATGCAATGAAGTTACTGTGAAAATCCCCTGGTCAACACCCTCTGGTACTTGTTCGGGTACACTGAGGGAGGATTTAGCATGACCAATGCACCTAACCAGCAGGTCTTTCAGACTGTGGGAAGAAACTGGAGCACCCAGAGGAAACCCACGCAGACATGGGGAGAACGTGCACGCTCTGCACAGACAGTGACGCAAGTCAGGAGTCGAACTTGGATTCCTGGCGCTGTGAGGCAGCAGTGCTAACCACTGTGCCATCATCTAAGTCACTTGTTCTTGACAAATTTAAAAATAGCCATATTCTCAAAGGGTTTCCGTCAGTTAAGTGCCACGAAGCCATGAATAAAGAATTACAGTTCTGTTGCTTAACTCTCCGATGTTCAATTTTTCTGAGTTCTTAAAAAGAGGAAAAAGTGACTTTTGCAAGAGATTCAAATCTACATTCTCGGTTGGGGGATGAAAACAAACATATGCAAGTTTTGTAGAAAATGCAAAGTTTATTACCTAGATGGATGTCGACTGTTCTAGAATCCCACATGTATCTGCCAAAGGCTGTCTTTTTGTTATTCAATAGTCTTTAATTTGCATACATTTCTTCACAAAAAAGGCAGGGACCAATTCCCTTTTACATCAAACCACTCGAATTGCTGCAGTTAATAATCTCAAAATAGTATATTTTAATCTGTCAAAGCGCTAGTCTAAATTTCTGGCTGCATGACTCACTGGCACTGAAAATGTAAACATATTTTAAAATTGGCAGATTGAGAAGGAATTGAAGCAGGAAGTGTGTCTCTGTTGCCTGCGGTTAGTGGAAAGGGCTGTATGACGACATTAATACGGCTTTATTTATAGTCTTGTTCACATTTAGAGCAAGAAGAAGAATTAAGAAAATTAAAATTCGAACTGGATCCAGTATTCAATTACCTCGACATTTATCTGCTATTTTAAAAAACAACCTGTGACATTTTTAAGATGACTAAATTCTTCTGCAGAACAGTAAAAACCTTTCTGCCAAAACCAAATTTTTGACTCTGCAATAGACTAGATAAAAATGATATAAATAAAAGTAATAAGTTAAAATCAAACTTTATTTCTTTTTGCTGTGGTGATGCAGGGGGATAAACCGGTGGCAAATTATTGATAGGATCATAGTCACAAACAGGGCTTATTTACATGAATACAGCCACTGAATATTTCAGCTATTCCCCCACACCCATTTAAATCCTTTAATTTTTTTCTGAATGAATCTTGAAAACAAATTTATTTTTCTAACATTTACCAAATCCATTTTCACGTTGTGGCTTTGTTCATATTCAATTCTGTAGTTGCAAAACTGCAAGTAAAAGGATTATAGGAAACTATGAATGTACTTGATGATTATTTATATGAATGTGGAAAGTTTATGCAAATACATCCTACTATGTTCCAGCAAAGAAGTGTGCAAACCATTGCAGTCGGTCTGATATGATTAATCTTCTTATCTGCTTACTTTGAATGCGCTATCAAATCAGCTACATCTTGCCTTTTTTGTCTAAATAAGGAATAGTTATTCTGCATTTACCATGGCACTATCCCTCTTGGATTCCCTTTCACTAAATTACGTCATGTGAAGATTTAGAGATATGCTCCATTGTGTACTGGAGGGCTCCCACATGTGGCCCAGAGAGCACAAGTGTTGCTTTAGCATGTCAATAGTCTGTTCCAAAAGGTTTTTAATGGCTGCATGGCTTTCATGTTACATCCCTTGTCCTCAAGTGGTCAGATGGTGGGGGTGATCTGCCAGATTTATACCTTGTCTCTGAGCCGTCACCTCTGGTTCTTCTTGGAGGCCCAAAGATGGCAGGAATGGAGGACTGCCTCCAGATGAAGACATCTTGGTTGCTGCCCGGATAGCAAGCATTCACCAGTATGATGTTAAAAGCAAAATACTGCAGATACTGCAATCTGAAACAAAAACAGAAAATGCTGGAAAATCTCAGAAGGACTAGCAGCATCTGTGGAGAGAGAACAGAGCCAATGTTTTGGTCATCTAGACTCGAAACATTGGCTCTACTTTCTCTCCACAGATGCTGCCAGACCTGCTGAAATTTTCCAGCGTTTTCTCTTTTTGCACCAGTGTGATATACCGTGCATGGTTCTGTATGCACTGACTGAACATCAAATGATAGCCCTTGAGGTTTCTATGCACCTCCCTGTTGACATGAGATAGAAATATGAGAAGTGCTTTCTGGAAACATGTGCAGGGTAGAACCCGTGCTTCTTCTCCCTCTGTATAGAACTTCCCTTCTCTGCAGCCTCTGTTCTATTCCTCTGTTATGTTGTGGGCACAGAGACACAGTAATGCCAGCTCCCATACCTCTGGGCAACATGGCGTTGACAGGTGTCCGAATCCTCTATCCACCCTGATTAGATACAGCAACTATTGTCACAACTCCTCCTAAAGCAATCTCAGCACTTTAATAAACTTTGCCTCAGCAGAAGTATGTTAACAACATGTCACCCACAAGTTATGTGGGTTTAAATAGTGTTGGTGCTGAGGATGGGTTGGAGTTCATTGAGCAGTTTGCCTACCACTGCAACAAGTCCACAGCAGACGCCATCTCCCTGGCCCTGCACTCAACCCTGGAACACCTAGATAACAAAGGCACCAATGTCACACTCCTAACCACAGACTACAGTTCAGCCTTTAACATCATTATTCCTACGAAACTCATCTCCAAACTCCGTGGCCTGGGGCTCGGCTCCTTCCACTACAATTGGATCCTAGACTTCCTAACTCATAGAGCACAATCAGTAAGGATAGGCAACAACACCTCCTCCATGATCATCCTCAACACCGGTGCCTGTAAGGCTGTGTCCTCAGCCCCTTACTATACTCCTTATTCACCTTTGACTGTGTAACCAAATTCCCCTCCAACTCAATTTTCAAGTTTGCTGACGACACCACCGTTATGAGTTAGATCTCAAACAATCTGAGACACAGTACAGGAATGAGGTAGAGAATCTGGTGAACTGGTGCGACGACAATAATCTCTCCCTCAATGTCAACAAAACAAAGGAGATAGTCATCGACTCCAGGAAGCGTAGTGGCAGACATGCCCCTGTCTACATCAATGGGGACGAAGCAGAAATGGTCGAGAGCTTCAAACTTTTAGGTATCCAGATCACCAACAACCTGTCCTGGTCCCTTCATGTGGATGCTACAGTTGAGAAAGCCCACCAATTCCTCTACTTTCTTAGGAAATTAAGGAAATTTGGCATGTCCGCTACAACTCTCACCAACTTCTACAGATGCACCATAGAAAGCATCCTTTCTGGTTGTATCATGGCTTGGTATGGCTCCTGCTCTGTCCAAAATCGCAAGAAACTACAAAGGGTGATGAATGAAGCCCAGTCCATCATGCAAATCAGCCTCCCATCCATTGACACTGTCTACACTTCCTGCTGCCTTGGAAAAGCAGCCAGCACAATCAAAGACACCATGCACCCCAGACATACTCTCTTCCACCTTCATCCATCAGGGAGAACATAGAACATAGAACATTACAGCGCAGTACAGGCCCTTCGGCCCTCGATGTTGCGCCGACCAGTGGTACCAATCTAAAGCCCCTCTAATCTACACTATTCCAATATCATCCATATGTCTATCCAATAACCATTTGAATGCTCTTAATGTTGACGAGTCCACTACTGCTGCAGGCAGGGCATTCCACGCCCTTACTACTCTCTGAGTGAAGAATTTACCTCTAACATCTGTCCTATATCTCTCACCCCTCAATTTAAAGCTATGTCCCCTCGTGCTAGCCAACACCATCTGAAGAAAAAGGCTCTCACTATCCACCCTATCTAATCCTCTGATCATCTTGTATGCCTCTATTAAGTCACCTCTTAACCTTCTTCTCTCTAACGAAATCAACCTCAAGCCCCTCAGCCTTTCCTCATACGATTTTCCCACCAAACCAGGCAACATTCTGGTAAATCTCCTCTGCACCCTTTCCAACACATCCACATCTTTCCTATAATACGGCGACCAGAACTGTACGCAATACTCCAAATGCGACCGCACCAGAGTTTTGTACAGTTGCAGCATGACCTCCTGGCTCCGAAACTCAATTCCTCTACCAATAAAAGCTAACACACCATACGCCTTCTTAACAACCCTATCAACCTGGGTGCCAACTTTCAGGGATCTATGCACATGGACACCCAAATCCCTCTGTTCATCCACACTACCAAGTATCTTACCATTAGCCCAGTACTCTGTATTCCTGTTACTCCTTCCAAAGTGAATCACCTCACACTTTTCCGCATTAAACTCCATTTGCCACCTCTCAGCCCAGCTCTGCAGCTTATCTATGTCCCTCTGTAACTTGCCATTTCCCTCCGCACTGTCTACAACTCCACCGACTTTAGTGTCATCCGCAAATTTACTAATCCATCCTTCCACGCCCTCATCCAGGTCATTAATAAAAATGACAAACAGCAGTGGCCCCAAAACAGATCCTTGCGGTACACCACTAGTAACTGAACTCCAGGATGAATATTTCCCATCAACCACCACCCTTTGTTTTCTTACAGCTAGCCAATTCCTGATCCAAACCACTAAATCACCCTCAATCCCATGTGTCCGTATTTTCTGCAAAAGCTTACCATGGGGAACCTTATCAAACGCTTTGCTGAAATCCATATACACCACATCAACCGCTTTACCCTCATCCACCTCTTTGGTCACCTTCTCAAAGAACTCAATAAGGTTTGTGAGGCACGACCTACCCTTCACAAAACCGTGCTGACTATCCCTAATCAAATTATTCCTTTCTAGGTGATTATAAATCCTATCTCTTATAATCCTTTCCAATACTTTGCCCACAACAGAAGTAAGGCTCACCGGTCTATAATTACCAGGGTTGTCCCTACTCCCCTTCTTGAACAAGGGGACAACATTTGCTATCCTCCAGTCTTCTGGCACTGTTCCTGTAGACAATGACGACACAAAGATCAAAGCCAAAGGCTCTGCAATCTCCTCTCTAGCCTCCCAGGGAATCCTAGGATAAATCCCATCCGGCCCAAAAGATACAAAAGTCTGCGGACACGTACCAACCTACTCAAAACAGCTTCTTCCCTGTTGTCATCAGACTTTTGAATGGACCGACCTCGCATTAAGTTGATCTTTCTCTACACCCTAGCTATGACTGTAACATTACATTCTGCACTCTCTCCTTTCCTTCTCTATGTATGGCATGCTTTGTTTGTGTAGCAAGAAGTCTCACAACACCAGGTTAAAGTCCAACAGGTTTATTTGGAATCATGAGATTTTGGAGCACTGTTCATTCATCAGGTCCAACGTTGGCGTCTCCACATCTTGTCTCTTTAGTGCACAAGAAACAATACTTTTCATTGCATGTGACAATAATAAATCAAATCAAATCAAATCAGTTTAATGTGATTCGTACATGCTTACACTGAACCTGCATGGCCAAACTTATGAAAGATTTGCATCTACTCAACTGTCACCGTCAGATGTCACCATTAGACCCCTCTGACTCTTCCTTCACAAGCATGGCATTCCTGTACTGTCCCTTTTTCCAGCATAGGGCACCATAGGTGGTCACATCGGAAATGGCTGGCAGCATATTGTGCCATTTTCTTTCACTGGGGTTTTCATAGTGCTATGGAGTTTAATTTCATGATCATAATTTGTTCTAACATTTGCATTAAGCTTATTATATTTGGTCATGACATATAATAATTATCTCCAGTTATGAGCCAAAGGTAATGTGGAACATTTATCTGAGGGCAGGACTGGCGATGACATGTCATCTGTGCATATTTCATAGATTATGGTGAATTATTATATGAAATCATCTCTAAAAGAATTTGATAATCTCTGTTTCTTCATTGGCTTCTAAACCCTGACATTGGGATTAAATGGGACTCCTGAGCAGTAGTTACTAGAAGCTCGTCTGCCAGTGCAATCTTCCTGAAGGTGGCATCCTAATTAGTCACCTTTGCATTTGCTGGGTTAGGCTTTGAATGCTGCTGGTCCAATCAGAGGACGAGCAGCTCTGGAACCTCAGCCAGCCCACTGGGAGAGATGGATGCTATTGAGGCAGGTCGGGGAGTGAGAGGGCACCTCAACATGAAATTAAAAACTGAGGAAGGTCAATGGCAGTGAAGAGTTTCAGAGTGGAGGGGAAATTCCTCCTAGTTTGCACTGTTGGTGCAGCCTTCTATGCTTCTTGACCTACCTCACAGCGCCAGGGTCCCAAGTTCAATTCTGGCCTCGGGTGACTGTCTGTGTGGAGTTTGCATATTCTCTCTGTGTCTGCATGGGTTTCCTTCCACAGTCCAAAAGATGTGCGAATTAGGTTGATTGGCTATGCTAAATTGATCCTAGTTTCAGGGGGATTAGCAGGGTAAATGCGTGGGGTTGTGGGAATAGGGCCTGGGTGGGATTGTGGTTGGTCCAAACTCGATGGGCCAAATGGCCTCCTTCTGTACTGTAGGGATTCTATGATGACCCATTGCTAGGGCATGAAGACTCCAGTTTGGAAACAATCCCACCCTTCCCAAATCCCCCTCCAGCCTGCCATTGGGCAGTTGCCTCCATCAAGGCTGTAAAATCACCCCTAAGTGGGACATAATTGGCTGTTGTCTCCAGAATGGTGAGACTATTTGAGGGAACCACTCCTAAGTGGCTCCCCACCCCATTTTCAAGCCTCCCATCCCTCCCACCACCATCCCCCCTCCCCCCCTCCCCCCTCCCCTCACTCCCACCCACCACCTCCAGTCCCACCTTCACAGGGCCAGGAAAATTCAGCACAATGAGTCTCCAGTTTGTAATGGTATGAAATTCTTCATCATTTTGGGTCAGTATCATCATTGCAAAGAGACAAGAAAATGGTAGTAATAACAGTGTCTAAAAAGATGTGGCTGTAAATACTTGAGTTGTTGCAGGAGATTAGTGGCAGAAATCCAGTCTTGGGATTCAGGTGACTAACAAACTGTTTGTCCTTTCTGCTCTTGGTTTTTAATGTTATCTGAACCATTTGATTGGATTATCACTGGGTAATCCAAGTTTATATATGAAGAAACATTTATCCAGGGAAAAAGCAATGAAAATGAAAATGATATTGTTAATGTCATTCAAATCAAAATGCCAAGGTAATACCTGAAAGAATGAAGAATGTTGTGTCACTTTGTCAACACCAGGCTCCACTCCTTTTGAGAAAGAAAGAAGGAGAATAAACTCATCACTGGGCACTTTGTTTGGTGGAGAATCGTGTGAACTTGAAAATCATGTTCAAAAAGGCTCGGTGATGCTTGGAATCCACAACAAAATCAAGAACAGATACCAGAGAGAACGCTTCCTTCAAATCTTCAAACCTAGATATTAGATCACCTTTACCAAGCCAGGTACTGCTTTCCCATGGCTGAAGTTGTTCTGATTAGCTGCCTTGCAGGAAGGGCAATCAAGAATATATTAATTATAAGCAATAAAATATCGATTGACCTGAAATAAATGCCATTTATTGGTTCACCTGTTTTCAGATAGTGGTGGGGGGAGGTGGGGGGGTGTTGAGGGGGAGGGAAGGGGGGGGGGGGGGTGATTGGTGGGGGTTGCTGGGGTTGGGGGTAGGAAGGTGGGGTACGATGCTGTTGGGGCGAGTAGGGGACATCAATATTGTGCATTGTGTTGATGCCACTTTGAGGCAGCCTGTACCTTTTCAATTAGGATGTGCACTTTGGTTCCAGGTAACTATCACAGCAAATTGTGGCACACAGAGGAAAATGTACAACAGACCTCACCATTTTTCTGACATTGTGTTGGAAGTATTGGAAATTCGACCTGAACTATTTTGCCATTAAAATCATTGATTTCTTTTGGCCAATATGACAGTTTTTGAAAGTCGAACATCACTTTCAAAATGTTTGTACCTCCTCGAGCCATTTGACTTTTAATATGTTTCACTTAATTCTTCCAACACCAATTTGTACTTGACAATCTGGTTGTGTATGCATGAAACAGGCTTCCCAAAAGGATATTAGTGACAGATAAGGTGGAAATATAATGCTGTATTTTTGCCAAATAGATATTCCCCCTTGTGGCTGTCTTAACTCCAGACTGTTGAGTCATTCATTTGGGTCAGGCACATGCTTCATAAATTTGTGCAAATCAGGGTCTGATTATTCAGCTAGGACTTCAGAACAATTGCTCAGCCTGTTGGAATAATAACGACTGAAAAAGCAAGGCTCAACCCCCACCATCCAGAGAGCCAGTGGGACACGCATCCCTGCCGACTCCGACAGGCCCCTTGGCTATTTTACGCTCTAATTGACTGATAGCAGGACCTCCATCCTCACTAGGAAGAAGTCCTACCTTGGAGAGCTGCCAACCAATAATATTGGCCCACAGCTCTCTAGTGCATTCAGACACAGCGCTGCAGTGGCTGGCAGAGGTATTACAGCGGTGTGCCTGGCTCTAAGAGTGGAATTCTCCCATCTGGGGACTAGGTCCTTTGGTAGGAATGGGAACATATAGTTTTTCTAGCGACAGAGGCCTCCTGCCCCAATCTAACTAATTATGCAGCCCGGTGTTTTGCAGCATATTGCACGGCAGTGCAGGCCTGATGGCGTGCACTCCACTGCCGTATTTGGGTGCCATATTGAAAAGGCCCAAATCATTGAGCCACTATTGAAGAAAGAAGATCAATCTCCTGAACATGAGGACAGATCTCCATGAGCGCTCTGAGGCTGGAAGGTGGACCTTTTCCAGAACACTGAATCTGGAAGATCCACCTGTAGATGCTCCCTCCACCCACTGCTGTGGTGTTCTGGAGTCCAGGGTTGCCGGCAGCCTCCATCCTGAACTCTGGAGGCAGTCCCAGGCATTGTTCAGGTGAGGCCTGACAACTACAAGCCACATTGTTTCTGTTGTGTTCCGCACCAGTGCTTTCTCACTGGCACTGTGGAGGGAGGGCATGAGTGGTCAAGCCTTCAACTGTACCCCATGAACGTGATGCAGAACAATTCACACTGGCCTCCAGTGAGTTTCCTGATCTTCCATGATGGGCATCAGTGGAAGATCCCACAACAAATTCATGCCAACGTGAAACCAATTTTTGGGCTTCCCATCAAATTCTGTTCCCCTGGGTCCCCCTCATCACCATTGAACCTGCTGGCTGGGACATGGAAGAATTGCACCTGAAGTGTAAGGACATTGAGGAGTCCCAGAGAGAGGAGAATAGGGGTTGGTCGTGAGGGGGGGGGGGGGGGGGGGGGGCGACTAGGTTATCAGGGAATAGATTGGGGGTGGAGGGACGTCTTGAGGTGTCCAGTCCTTGATGACAGTGTGCCCATAGTCAGAAACGGGCTTCAGATGGAGGCAGCTCACCCCACCTTCCCTCCCGAGATGGCATCCTTACCTGGACTGGCCGATACACAATTCCAGATCCACATCAGTGTGATTGACTCTTAACTGCTCTCTGAAATGACCAAGGAAGCCATTCAATTGTACTTAAGAAGGTTGTCCAGCACCACTTCCTCATGGGAAATAAGGAATTGGTAATAAATACCAGTCTTTGCCAAAGACGAATCAATCCCAAAAAGTAACTTCAAAATTCATCTTTGTGGGACTTGAAGGCTCAGAAGTGCTTCTTTGAAGCCAACAGGGAAAATATGGCTTCTGTCCCCCATTCCTGTCCCTGCATACAAAACCCTGCTGGATTTCCACTGTGACTTACCTGTGTGCTGGCAGGCAGCAGTTCATCATCTGCCACTTTATACCCATTTTGAGTGAGCAACTGATTGACAAAATGTTAATGAGACTGGTCATGAGAATCAATCTGATTGTAGAAGTAATGGGTTGCATCAACTGGCAACCAGGGACTAGCAACAATGAAGGTTTATTGATAATACTGAGCAGCTCTTAGATACTGTGTGTCTGCCTGCACACAGGGGCGAACGCCTGTGCTCTTGACATGTGATCCCTTTTGTCATCACAGCGTCAACATGACCACCTGGTCTACACTGATCTCTTACATAAATCCCTGGTCAAGAGGTCCACTACTTTTGCAATGCTTTCTGTCAGAGAGTTTAAATCCCTGCCAGTGTTGGAGATTTAAGAGGAAGTTACTATGGATGAAAAAAGCAATTGAGGAATATCAGACGGAAGAGATATTTATTTTTAAACTTTGGAATAAATCTGATGTACTGTAATTTTTTCCAGCGCTGTACATTACCTTCTCCAATTTTACATAATATTGAATAATGATAATAATAATATTAGTGATATAACAATTATATTTGATAATATAAAAAGAAAGCAGTAAAAAGAAAGAAAGTTAACTTTATTGAAAGGACAAAGAACTTTATATATTAAAAGAAAGGAAGAACGACAGTGTTACTTACACACAATAAATTACACATACATACTATGTTAGGTACTCCCAACAATAGCTGCAGTATTTGTGACTTATTCTTGGAGAATAACGTGCTTATATATGTCACCTTTAACACAGTAAATATTTGGCACTGAGCCACATTTGGGGTTGGACGGCACGGTGGCACAGTGGTTAGCACTGCTGCCTCACCTGGGTTCAATCCCTGGCTTGGGTCACTATCTGTGTGGAGTTTCTCCCCGTGTCTGCGTGCGTTTCCTCCAGGTGCTCCGGTTTCCTCCCACGGTTCAAAGATGTGCGTGTTAGGTGGATTGGCCATGCTAAATTTCCCCTTAGTGTCAGGGGGATTAGTAGGGTAAATGCGTGGGGCTACGGGGATAGGGCCTGGATGGGATTGTGGTTGGTGCAGACTTGATGGGCCGAATGGCCTCCTTCTGCACTGTAGGATTCTGAGTCTACATATACATATTAAATTACATATACATACTATATCACAAACAGTAATCCCAAATTAGTCTGTTCAAGACAGCTCTCCAAACTAATAAACTTACACAGGTAGGCATTTTGGTCAGTCACTCCGTCCCCAGACCTTTTGTAGTCTTGAGTGGTTAACTATTCCACTACAGCTGCAGCAGCAAATCCTGGAAGCAATATCCCTTAAGCAAAATTTCTGGCTCCATTCCAACCTTTCAGGACTTTCTCAAAACAAGAGCCTGGTAAATATGAGTCCTTAGCAAATTCTTCTCACAGACAAGGCAAGGCTTTGCAGACATTGCAAATCGTTTGCGCATCTTTTGATGGTGTTTCTGATCTGCAATCAATCGGGTTGTATGTCCATCAGTCAAATTCCATCTTCTGATTCCACCCCATAGTTGACCACCCGATGTGTAAGACTATTCATTGTCCTGGCTTGAAGTTCAAGGGTCATTGAATGCAGTAAGAAAAGGGTGTCTGATTAATGAAAGACAACTGGGGTGGGGGGAGTTTTCACCTGTTTTTGGGAGGTGGGAATGGCAGCAGGGATGGAGAACTGAGCGGGAGACCGAAATTAGCTTTTAGGCTGGCAGGAATTCCCTGCTCGATTGTGCCTGTCCCCCATGAATAATGTAACCAACATCCTGACTTTCATAGTTGGTATCCCAATTTACATCTAATTGAATATGCATATCAGATGTTTACGTTTGATTGGGCCCCACATTAGACTATCCATAAACATCGGTGTTAGGGCATGCTGATGTGAATCACGATATGCACCTGGCAAACAGAACCCGCCGGAGGCAAACAGGCAGAGGGTGAATGTCATGCCCAGGCATTACCCTGGCACTGGCCCTGACACCATTGATGAAGTGTTAAAAAATAAGGCAGGAAAAGCCAGCAATGCAGCCAACAAGTTCCTTTTTGCTTTTTCCACCCGAGCTGAGAATTTGCCAAAAAAATGGCAAAATTCCATCCAACTTTTATTTTGGTCGTCAAGATTGGAAAAGGCAAACAAAGATGTAGACTAAATAGCTGCTGTGAATGGCCAGTATGAAAAACAAGGGGCGGGATTTTCCTGCCGTGCATTCCCCAAGACCGGAAATTCCTGGTCGCCAAATTTTCTGTCCCGCCTGCCACGGGAACCATGGCGGGCGGGACAGGAGATTTCCAGCCAAGGTCTTGGAGAAACAATTAATAATATCACTACAGATTAATTATTTCACTTAATCAAAGCACAATCGCATTTGGATTTAAATCAATGTCAATAAAGGTTCAGTAAAATCACAGAATCCCTACAGTACAGAAAGAGGCCATTCAGCCGATCGAGTCTGCACTGACAACAATCCCACCCCAGGCCCTATCCCCCTAACCTCACATATTTAACCTGCTAATCTCTCTGACACGGAAGGGCAATTGAGAATGGCCAATCAACCTAACCTGCACATCTTTGGACAGTGGGAGGAAACCGGAGCACCCGGATGAAACCCATGCAGACACAGGGAGAATGTGCAAATCCCACACAGATAGTCACTCAAGGCCAGAATTGAACCCGGGTCCCGGGCGATGTGAAGCAGCAGTGCTAACCACTGTGCCACCTTAAGGTTCACTTAAAAATCTAAAGTGAAGCTGAAATAAAATTACAAAAAAATCAGTGACTGCAGGTTGTAGGCCTACATGTTTAAGCCTGAATTTTAACAGTGCATTGTAACAGACTATTTGACCACACGGAGAGGAGGCAGTGAAACAGCGTGCACTATAGTTCAGCTTGACCTTCTGCTGACCCGGAGAGGAGTTTAGGGGTGAAATGGTAGTTAATGCAAACAGGAAGGATTATTTGAGAAAGACAGTGATTTTGTAAGGCAGAGTAACAGTGACTGAGGGTAGGAAACCTTTCATATTAATAGCTAATATTAGAGACAGGAAAGGAAGTTAGATGAAGAGGAGTTTAGCCCAGATTGTTGGAGGCCTCATGGTGGGGGTATCAAAGGCCTTGGGGGCTGGGGAGAATTGGAGATCTTGAGAGTTGGGAGAGCTGGAAATGGGCAAGTCAGAGTTGGAGTTGAGTTGTTTTTTTCATTGTGTTTACTGAGGTCAGTTTCAAACTGCATGGTATACAAAGTGAAATAGTAATGAGTGTCAGATTTCAGATTGAAACTATGCCTCATAGACCTCAGGGTGTGGCTTTGCCAAGTACCATTTATAAAATATACACTTGTGATGCTACTATATATATTTTAAGTTTCAGTAGACAGCTTTAAGAGGCAGTGTTTTGTTACAAGTTGTCATTTTGTCTGGCAGGAATTCAGCAGATGCTGAGAAAGCAGCATGATTACTCATTTTAGCCATGTAAGTGTTTATTTAGCAGAAGGCTTAATGTGGGTTTTTTTTTCATTAAAGTAAACATATGAGTTTTTGATTAGGTTGATTGACAGGGATATAGTCATGTGATATTGGAAATGGGAGGAGCTAGGCTCTTAGGTAAAAACAGTTTCATTTTCATTTAAAAAATCAAGAGGAGTTTCAGCCTGGAGTTGTTAAGAGATGGAGCTCTCACTCTCTCCAGAAGTTTTCTGAAAGCTCTAGGACTGTTAATCCAAGTTAAAGCAAGAATGCCTGTATTTTATTAACTACATTTAACTAGTATTTTAAGTTTATAAGAAAAGTATTGCTTGATTGGAACTGATAGTGATAAGTTTCCTGTCATGTTTAAGTATTATTCAATTATTAAAGGCTAAGCTAATTCATAGAATCATAGAATCCCCTACAGTGCCGACTATTTGTTATAGTTAAATTGTGGTGTTAAGTAAAGTTTGTTTTGATAGAAGCTCCCTAGTTTGTCAGCAGAATAGCACCTGGAGCGAAACAACCTATCCTCACATTAATGCCAAAGTAAAAAATTGTTGGGAGTCTTGTCTGGCTTCATAATATACCTTGGGGTTTCTGATCTGGTATCCTAACATACTGAATATCAGTATGAGATGTGCTGGCTTTATGTTTCTCTACTAGAGGATGATCCAAGTTTTCTTTTCCCTTCTCTCCATTACTCTGGCCACAATGATTCACACAGTTCCTAAACTGTTCATTCTTTCACCTGTTTCAACATTACCATGGACTTAAATTGAAGCAGTGTCAATTCAATTACTCCTCCAATTTAAACCATGAGTTAACTGGCCCAGTCCTGAAAATGGAAGCAATCACTTGCAAATTTCCATGTTGCATATTGTGGGGTTACTTGTGCTGTGAGTACAAAATTTTGATTGAAGTATCAATGTTTATTTACTTCAAATTTCACTGTTCCGCAGGTGACCATAGCTACAGTGTCCTTGAGTAACTTGCTCATGAACTGGCTGACAATCCACCACGTTTACTTGGAAATCACCGGAAGGCAACATTCAGTGAGTGCTTGAAGGCCCAATATTGCATTACCATTCCACGCTAATGTTGACCTTAAATGCCCAGACCCAACCCAAACCCTTGTGACTTTTCTAGTTACAATTCAACTCAGACATCCGGTCGCTGAAGAGCCTTAATGTTAAGGGCACTTGTCCAACCAGGAAATAATTTTTGACTTGATGTGCAATTCCACTGCGTACTTTGTATCAAATAGAATATATAAGTTACAAAGAGAGGATATTATGGACTCCCATTAATCCAAATCTTTCTAATTTATCAATATATGCAAAGAATTTGTTGCAAACTATGCATAGTCGGATATTATCATTGCCAAGCAATTACATCAGTTGGAAAGGTATCAGGATTTTATGATATCTGCTGAATTGTGTTCTTCAGTCTGCTCCAAATGCTACACGGTTTGGCTGAGGAAAGATGAATACACCATCCCATTCTCTTTCAGCATTCCCTCCGCAATACTCCAGTCCACTCCTCACCCCCAACACCATGTCCCCTTCCCATGGTACCTTTTCATGCAAGCTCAGGAGATGCAACATTTTACCTCCCCCCTTCTCAGCATCCAAGGCCCCAAACACTCTTTCCCAGTGAAACAGCAATTTGCTGATACTTCTTTCAACTTGGTATGTTGTATTCACTGCTCAGAATGTGGCCCCCTCGACAGTGGGAAGGCCAAACACAGACTGAGGGACAGGTTCATTCAGCTTCAAGTGTGACCCTAAACTCCCAGCCGCTTGTCATTTTAACTCTCCACCTTGTTCCCACCCTGACCTGTCGGTCCTTGGCCTGCTCTAGTATCCCAGAAAAGTTCAATGCAACCAAAAGAGAAAATGCTGGAAAATCTCAGCAGTTCAGGCAGCATCTGTAAAGAGAGAAAAGAGCTGATGTTTCGAGTCCAGATGACCCTTTGTCAAAGCTAAAAGATATGGAAAGTGGGAGATATTTATACTGCAGGGTGAGGGAATAAAAGATGAGTCATAACCACAGAAACCAGGGGAAAAGGCTGCTAATGGCAGTCCATAGAGAGAATAAAGAGTGTGAATGGCCAAACGGCAGAGAAGCTGAAATCAGAGGGTAAACTGTGACAGGTGAAGATGTGGGGCGGGGCCAGGGGGTGGTGGAATGGGTAGGAGAGAGATAAAATTTACAAAAAGGGGGAAAGAGGAAACAAAGGGGGAGAAAAGGTCAGGAAAGGGGGGATTAAATATGGGGAAAGAGTGGGGGGTGGGGCGGAAGAAAAATGAAGAAAGACAATAAAGAAAAGATAGAGAACAGTAAAAAAATTAGATAAAATGAAAACAAAGGGGTCGAGGTGGGGCACAGCTGATCATCTGATGTTGTTGAATTTAATGTTGTAAAGTGCTCAGCTGGAAGATGAGATGCTGTTCCTTCAGTTTGCGTTGAGCTTCACTGGAACATTGCAGCAGGCCAAGGACAGACATGTGGGCATGGGAGCAGGATCGTGTGTTAAAATGGCAAGCAACCAGAAGGTCAGGGCCCTGATTGTGCACAGACCGAAGGTGCTCAGCAAAGCGATCATCCATCTACGCTTGGTCTCTCCGATATAGAGGAGACCACATTGGGAGCAGCGAATGCAATACCCCAAATTGAAAGAGGTGCAAGTGAAACACTGCATAACCTGGAATGAATGTTTTGGACCTTGGATGGTGAGCATGGAAGAGGTAAAGGGGCAGGTGTTACACCTTCTGCGATTGCATGGGAAGGTGCCATGAGTGACGGGAGAGGTGTTGGGTATAGTGAAGGAGTGGACTAGGTTATCCTGGAGGGAATGGTCTCTGTGGAATGCTGACAGAGGGAGTGAAGGAAAGATGCGTTTGGTGGTGGCATCACGCTGGAGTTGGCGAAAATGGCAGAAGATTATGCTTTGCATGCGGAGGCTGGTGGGGTGAAATGTGAGAACAAGGGGATTCTATCCTTGTTCTGGGAGGGAGGGGAGCGGGTGAGGGTCGTGGCGCGGGAGATGGACTGCACGCTGTTGAGGGCCCTGTCGACAACTGTAGATGGGAATCCACAGTTGAGGAAAAAGGAGCACATATTAGAAGCACCACTTTGGAAAGTGGCATTGTCGGAACAAATGCGACGGAGGCGAAGGAGCTGAGAGAAAGGGATGGAAACCTTACAGGATGTAGGGTGCGAAGAGCTGTAGTCCAGGTAGCTGTGGGAGTCAGTGGGCTTGTAATGGATATTGGTAGATAGTCTACTGCTGGAAATGGAGACAGAAAGGTCAAGGAAGGGAAAGGAAGTGTCTGAGATGGACCAGGTGAAGGCGATGGAGGGGTGGAAACTGCAAGCAAAGTTGATGAATTTTTTGAGGTCTCAATGCAAGCTCAATGCACAATCAAGGAAGCTTACCTTATCTTTCGATTCGGCACTTTACCGCCTTCTGGTCTCAAAATTGAGATCAACAATTTCAGATTGTAATCTCTGACTCCATTTTGTTTCCTTTTTCTATACTCGCTTGTTTTTTGTCCTCTCCGGTTTCTCTCCTTTTTTCTTTTCTTTGTTTTCAGATGGTAGCTGTTCCTGATCCTGCCAATCACATCTCCCTAGGCAGTTCCTTTTCTTTCTTATGTTTTTTCTGGTTGTATCACATCTTGGTCTGGCTCCTGCTCTGCCCAAAACCGCAAAAGGCCGTGAATGTAGTCCAATCCATCACGCAAAGCAGCCTCCCATCCATTGACTCTGTCTATACTTCCCGCTGCCTTGGCAAAGCAGCCAGCAAAATTAAGGACCCCATGCACCCCAGACATTCTCTCTTCCGCCTTCTTCCTTTGGGAAAAAGATACAAAATTCTGAGGTCACGTACTAACCGACTCAAGAACAGCTTCTTCCCTGCTGCTGTCAGACTTTTGAATGGACTTACCTTGCATTAAGTTGATCTTTCTCTACACCCTAACTATGACTGTAACACTACATTCTGCACTCTCTCATTTCCTTCTCTATGAACGGTATGTTTTGTCTGTATAGCGCGCAAGAAACAATACCTTTCACTGTATGTTAATACATGTGACAATAATAAATCAAATCAAAAATTAAAGATCACGTCCAGCATTTATTGCTTTTATTATAGATTTTTGATGGATCACAGGGATTTTGAAAGTTGTAAATTAGCACTGAGATACCCTCAGACCAATAAGTGTATTGTTGGGCGGGATTATACAATCTCACTTGTTCGAAAACTGTAAAATCCCACCTGAGGTAAATGTACTTTCCCATTGTGCGCCTCTCACCCGCTCCGATTCCCATGGAGGGCGGGGCTGTAAAATTCCAGCTCATGTTTTAAAAGTTGACATTATAAAAATTGGACCTTTATTTTGCCTGTTTCATTTTCAGTAACTAGCTGGAATCTGTTGATCTTAAAAAAGGTGTTTTTTCGAGCTCTGTGATTGATGACCATTTATGAAACGAACTGTAGCCCATATAGAAAAGCAGTTTGAAAAGGTAATTCTAGAGGAAGTGACTTGCTACTATACAATTTAATACCCTCAGGATGTGCCATAGCACTTCACAACCAATCATTATTTTTGAAATGTCTTCGCTGTTATATTGAGAAACATGGCAGCCAATTTGCACACATCAAGTTTCCAGAAACAGCAATGAGATAAAACGCCGGCTACTCTGGTTTGGTGATTCTGGTTGAGACATAAATGTTACATTGAGCAATATAAAAATTATGACACAGAAACAGGCTATTCAGCACAAATTTGCCTATGCCAGTGTTTATCCGCGACATGAGTCTCCTCCCACCCATCTTCATCTAACCTATCCTAAATAGTCGGGGATGGGGTGGTGGAGGGAACAAGCGAGGGGACATATGGTAAATTAAAGAGAAAGGACAAGGCAATAGTACAGGTTAATGACGTGGGTAATGATAATTAGAGTGTGGCAGGAAGGGCCAGTATACAAACTTAAGAATGCATCAGTAGATAAAGCCTGAATTTGCAAACATAGTGAAAAAGACATACCTAAAGGCTCTTTCTGAATGCACATAGCATTTGTAATAAAACAAAATCAGATAGAAATGAATATGTATGATTTGATATCCATTACAGAGGCGTGGCTGCAGTATGACCAAGACTGGAATATTCAAGGTATTTGATATTTCAGAAGAGCAGGAAGCTAGGAAAAGGTAGTGGGGTAGCTTTGTTGATTAAGGATGGCATTGGTAGAATAGTGAGAGATGACTTTAATTCTAAAGGTCAAGATGTAGAATTAGTTTGGGTAGGGTTAAGAAATAGAAAAGGTAAGAAGTCACTTGTGGAATTAGTTTATAGGTCCCCTAAGAATGACCACACTGTTGGTTTGGGAGAAAAGTACGGCAATAATTATGGGTAAATTCAATCTACATATAGATTGGATGAATCAGTATT
Organism: Mustelus asterias; assembly: GCF_964213995.1. Taxonomy (NCBI): domain Eukaryota; kingdom Metazoa; phylum Chordata; class Chondrichthyes; order Carcharhiniformes; family Triakidae; genus Mustelus; species Mustelus asterias. The sequence continues at coordinate 54,969,328 of NC_135807.1, read as the reverse complement.
TTCTAGACAATTTATACTGCAACCAGAGAGCAGGCTATTCTAGAGCTAGTAATGTCTAGAATGATAGAATTACTTAATGATCTTAATGAATTACTCAATGTAAAGGAGCCTCTGGGTACAGTGATCATAACATGATTGAATTTCACATTTAATTTGAGGGTGAGAAGCGAGGATATAAGACTAGTGCTTTAAACTGAAATGAAAACAATTACAAAGGAATGAAGATAGAGCTGGCTGAAGTAAATTGGAAAATTACGTTAAAATGTAGGATAGTGGAGATGCAGTGACAGACATTTAAGGTAATATTTCATAACACTCAGCAAAGATACATTCTAGGGAAAAAGACTCTATGGAAGGATGCACTATCCATGGCTAACTAAGGAAGTTAAAAACATTATCAAATTGAAAGAGAAAGTGTATAGTTCTGCAAAGGTTAGTGATGGTGCCCAAATTGAGCAGAAGGCTCAGAGAGCTCCATTTAGTGAAAGCTATTACCTGGCTTGGTGATTATTGCACATGTTTAGAAAAGTGGTATGTCAGAAGATTGGACAGAATTTGAAATGAAGGAGATAATGTCTAAAAATAGTAAGGAGGGAGAAATTTGAGTATGAGAGAAAGATGGCTGGAAGTATAAAAACAGGTAGTATGCTTGGTATAGCTCCTGCTCTGCCCAAGACCGCAATGAACTACAAAAGGTCGTAAATGTATCCCAATCCATCACGCAAACTAGCCTTCCATCCATTGACTCTGTCTACACTTCCCGCTGCATTGGAAAAGCAGCCAGCATAATTAAGAACCCCACGCACCCGGACATTCTCTCTTCCACCTTCTTCATCGAGAGAAAGATACAAAAGTCTGAGGTCACATAAAAACCGACTCAAAAACAGTTTTTTCCCTGCTGCTGTCAGACTTTTGAATGGACTTACCTCGCATTAAGTTGATCTTTCTCTACGCCCTAGCTATGACTGTAACATTTCATTCCACACTCTCTTATTTCCTTCTCTATGAACAGTATGCTTTGTCTGTATCGCGTGCAAGAAACAATACTTTTCACTGTACGTTAATGCATGTGACAATAATAAATCAAATCAAAGTAAGATTTTTTACAAGAATTTAAAAACTAAAAAAAATGGCCCTTAAGAGATTGAGTCTGGGTGATAAATTATAGGAAATAAGGAAATGGTGGAAGCAATAAACAGTTTCTTTGTGTCTGTTTTCACTGTTGAACACATGAATAACATCCCAGAACTGCTTGGAAATCAAGAGATGAAAGGGAGAGAGGAACTTAAAACAATTACAATCATCAGGGAGAGGATGCTGAGAAAGCTATTAGAATTAAAGACTAGCAAGTCTGCAGGACCTGAAGGACTTCATCCTAAGGTCCTAAGAGAAGTGACTGCTGAGATTGTAGATGCATTGGTTGTAATTTCAAAGATCCACTGGATCCCTGAAAAGTCCCATTAGATTGGAAAATAGTGAATGTAACTCCTCTATTTAGGAAAGAGGGGAGACAGAAAGCAGGAAACTAAGGCCAGTTACTCTTACATCTGTCATCGGGAAAATCCTACAATTATTAAGGAAGTGATAGCCGGGCACTTTTGAAATCTTAAGGCAATTAGGCAGAGTCACCATGGCTTTGTGAAAGGGAAATTATGTTCGACTAATTTTTTGAGGAAGTAACAATCAACATGGATAACAGAAAAGATTATCACACAAAATAAAAGCTCATGGTGCAGCAGTTAACACGTTGGCATACATAGAGGATTGGTAGTTAACAGGAAGCAGACAACAGGGATAAATGTGTCAGTTTCAGGTTGGCAAGCTGTGACTAGTGGAATGCTGCAGTGATCAGTTCTGGAGCATCAGCTATTTATAGTCAATGGATTGTAGTATCCTTGGAATAGTAATCAATGTCAGATTGCAACTCCGTACTCAATTACTTAGGGGATTGTTCTTCCGATCTTGTGGCATCTAACCTTCTGACTAAGGCCAGATGAGATCCAGGCAACACAGTTCACCCCCGAGGCCCAGCATCAAAGTGATACGAGTAGGAATGAAGAGGCTACGCTCTTTTTTTTTACAGCACTTGCTGCCGTAAACCAGGTAAGTTTAAAGGTCCATTAAATTTGACAGGTCAGGGTGAAGTTAAGAGTCTGTAATAAGTAGATAGGATGGGGCTGGGGGAGATGAGAAAATGGCTGAGGCATTGAACAGGTATTTTGTGTCAGTCTTCACAGTGGAAGACACAAATAACATGCCAAATATTGATGACAAGAAGGCTATGGCAGGTGAGGACCTAGAAACTATCATTATCACGAAAGAGGTAGTGTTGGGCAAGCTAATGGGACTAAAGGTCGACAAGTCTCCTGGTCCTGATGGAATGCATCCTAGGGTACTAAAAGAGATGGCGGGGGAAATAGCAAATGCACTAGTGGTAATTTACCAAAATTCGCTGGACTCTGGGGTGGTTCCTGCAGATTGGAAAACAGCAAATGTGACGCCACTGTTTAAAAAAGGAGGTAGACAAATGGTGGGTAACTATAGGCCGGTTAGCTTAACTTCTGTAGTAGGGAAAATGCTTGAATCTATCATCAAAGAAGAAATAGCGAGACATCTGGATATAAATTTTCCCATTGGTAAGATGCAGCATGGATTCATGAAGGGCAGGTTATGTTTGACTAATTTGGTGGAATTCTTTGAGAACATTACATGCGCAGTGGACAATGGAGAACCTGTGGATGTGGTGTATCTGAATTTCCAGAAGGCATTTGACAAGGTGCCGCACCAAAAACTGCTGCATAAGATAAAGGTGCACGGTGTTACGGGTAATGTATTAGCATAGATAGAGCATTGGTTAACTAACAGAAAGCAAAGAGTGGGGGTAAATGGGTGTTTTTCTGGTTGGCGATCAGTGACTAGTGGTGTGCCTCAGGGATCAGTGTTGGGACCGCAATTGTTCACAATTTACATAATGATTTGGAGTTGGGGGCCAAGTGTAATGTGACAAAATTCGCAGATAACACTAAGATGAGTGGCAGAGCAAAGTGTGCAGAGGATGCTGAAAGTCTGCAAAGGGATACAGATAGCCTAAGTGAGTGGGCAAGGGTCTGGCAGATGGAGTACAATGTTGGTAAATGTGAGGCCATCCATTTTGGTAGGAATAACAGCAAAATGGACTATTATTTAAATGGTAAAGAATTGCAGCATGCTGCTGTACAGAGGGACCTGGGTGTCCTTGTGCAAGAATCACAAGAAGTTGGTTTGCAGGTGCAGCAGGTAATTAAGAAGGCAAATGGAATTTTGTCCTTCATTGTTAGCGGGTTGGAGTTCAAAAATGGCGAGGTTATGTTGCAGCTGTATAAGGTGCTGGTGAGGCCACACCTGGAGTACTGTGTACAGTTTTGGTCTCCTTACTTGAGAAAGGATATACTGGCACTGGAGGGGGTGCAGAAGAGATTCGCTAGATTGATTCCAGAATTGAGAGGGTTGGCTTATGAGGAGAGACTGAGTAGACTGGGGCTATACCCATTGGAATTCAGAAGAATGAAGGAAGATCTTATAGAAACATATAAGATTATGAAGGGAATAGATAAGATAGAAGCAGGGAAGTTGTTTCCACTGGCAGGTAAAATTAGAACTAGGGGGCATGGCCTCAAAATAAGAGGGAGCTCATTTAGAACTGAGTTGAGGAGGAACTTCTTCACACAAAGGGTTGTGAATCTGTGGAATTCCCTGCCCAGTGAAGCAGTTGAAGCTACCTCATTGAATGTTCTTAAGGCAAGGATAGATACATTTTTGAACACTAAAGGAATTAAGGGTTATGGTGAGCAGGCGGGTAAGTGGAGCTGAGTCCACGAAAAGATCAACCATGATCTTATTGAATGGCGGAGCAGGCTCGACGGGCCAGATGGCCTACTCCTGCTCAGAGTTCTTATGTTCTTATGTTCTTATTCGAAGTCTGGGAGAGGGAGATTTGGGCCTCAGAGGGGCACAGTCAGACCTTGGTGGGGATGCAAGAAATGGGGTTGGGCCTAATTGGGGACATGCCAGGCCCCTAGCCAGCATCGTTAAATGGAGTCCTGACTAATATGTCCCCTTTTTGCCAACATTCCTCTCATAAATTATGGAGAGCAGTTGGTGCAGGTCTGTGTGAAGCTGTAAGGTTAAGGCTAAGATGTCTGCCATTCTATTTAAAATGGCAGACTTGTTGGCATCCAGAACATACATGGCTGTTGTCAAGGCGTACATTGACTCAGTTAATTTCCATGATTGATGTTGCTTGAATTTGGAACAATACCTACAAGAAGACATCCTCACAATGCCCTGTGTCATTAATCCACTCATGCTTGAGCTGATCCTTCATTCTTTCTTCCATGGTGGACAGTGTACTTGGAAGGTCAGTCAGTAAATTGCATAGTTTCTTATGCCCGTCACTGTTTCTCCATTTCATCAATGGCCCCAGGATCAATGTCTAGCTGAGCAGAGCTTGGAGAGGAATCTCTGACACTGGCCCTGTCAACAGTGTCTCCTCTTGCACACTGGGAAATGTGAGTGACTTCATAAAAACCCAAATATCTGTCCAGCCAAAGTTAGTATCTGTGCAGGTACACAGTGAGCATTAGTCCTGTGATAGTGTAGCCTCAGCAAGAATCAATTCCTCTCAGAATTTATCATCTGCAACATTTATGGACTCTTGCTGCAGCCAAGAAGGCTTTTGAGGAGAAATATATATTAGAGTTTGCTCACGGTTCGGGATGGGTAATAAATGTTAACTTTTCCAGTGAAACCTACATGCTGTGAATGAATAAATTTTGAAAAAAACGCTGGCAAGGTAAGGCTGTGGCAAGTTATCATTCTGAACATAATTGTAAGAACATAAGAAATAGGAGCCGGAGGAGATCATTTGGCCTATTGACCTTGCTCCATCATTCAATAAGATCATGGCTGATTTGATTGTGAGCTTAACTCCGTTTTTCTGCCTGCACCCCCCTCCCTTGACTCCCTTGTCAATCAAAAAATGTTCCAACTCACCATCAAATATATTCAATGACTCAGTTTCTGCTGCTCTCTGTAGAAGAGAATTCCACATATTAACAACCCTCAGAGAAGAAACTCTTCCTGATCTCCATCTGAAATGGGATAACCCCTATTTTTAAATGGTGCCCTCCAGCTTTAGATTCCCCCAGGAGGGGAAACATTCTCTCAGCATCTACCCTATCAAGACTCCTCAGAATCTTACATGTTCCCATAAAATCTGCTCACATTCCTCTAAACGCCTATAAGCATAGGCCCAACCTGCTTAATCAGTTCTCATAAGACAAACACCTCATCTTAAGAATCAGTCGAGTGAACCTTCTCATTCGCTGCCATAAACAAACCAACATGACTGATTTTTGTTTAATGTGTGTGCCATTATACTTCCTTTTGTTAGCAGGTAGCTGGCAGGTCCCTTCCCTGATCTCCAATGGCTAAGGATCATGAGACGCCATTGATCTCAAGAACCTTTTCCATTGCTGTTATCAAAGGTGAGATCTGTGGAGGCCATCTCTGGCTCTCTCCCTTTTCCTGGTGTTCTGCCCTCTCTTCTCTTGCAACAGAAGAAAGAACAGGCACAGCAGTCAAGTTGGGGGAATTAGCTCAAATGGTAGAGCGCTCGTTTTGCATGTGAGAGGCAGTGGGATCGATGCCCACATTCTCCACTTTAGGGCAGCATGGTGGCACAGTGGTTAGCACTGCTGCCTCACAGCACCAGGGTCAATTCCAGCCTTGGGTCACTGTCTGTGTGGAGTTTGTACGTTCTCCCTGTGTCTGCGTGGGTGGGATTTTGGTCAGTGCAGACACGATGGGCTGAATGGCCTCCTTCTGCACTGTAGGATCCTATCTAACTATCTATCTAACAGAGGTCAATGAATGACTGTAATAGCATGTGTTCATCCAGTAGATGCAGTGCATTTGGTGGGTGTGACTCTCAAGGAGATGCATCAAATTGTACAAGAACGGGGGTGAGTGGCGGTTGGATAGATGGGGATGTGAGAATATACACTGAAAGAGGAGGAAGGCTGTACTTGCTCAGTAAGTTGGTGTGAGGAGTGATGTGCTGAAGTAAGCTTAACGAGTAAAGTTGAGACTGCTGGGGGGCATGACGTACAGAGCAGGAGGTAGGTGAATGAGACATTGCAATTACCTTCCCTGTCTTGGTTAGGTTATTAAAATGCTTTGTGAGCTGAATAGCAGAATGACACAGAGTTCTTGCCGATGACCTCCTGGATCACCTACAGAAACAGGTCTGTCTCCCATTGTTTGGAGACATTGGGCATAAACTGGACAAACACAGAAAATAGCACGATGATAGTGACAGATGAATAACTTGCTCCCATATGCCGCAATGCAAGAAGCATAGCAAAATCATGCTGCGTGATGTTTAAAATGATTACTCCATGCAGCCAATGCTCTCCATACCTTGAGGAATGGCTGAACATGTGAACAGTGGACTGGAGGTCTTGGTGTAAGGAGTGGAAGGGAAGGACAGTCTGTATCCACAGGGGGCTGGAGTTCCTCCAGATATATGCTCAGGAGACAGGGAGAAGTAAAGATCGAGGTCAATACCAGGAGTGCAGCTCCAAGAATATGGGTGCATTACAGAAAGACATCTAGTGACCTTACACAAATGGTCAAGCTCAGTGAATTTAATCTTTAAATGCTATTTCAAATTCATCATCAAGCAACTGAAAAGGCAAGTTCCGCTCAGCAACTATTGTTGGATAACATGGGACAGTGATACAAAACAATGAATTTAACCTGCTCTATGAAAGGATGGAAACTTAATCTTTTTATTTGTGTCCCAAATAGGCTGGCATTAACACTGCAATGAAGTAACTGTGAAAATCCCCTACTCGCCACACTCCGGCGCCTGTTTGGGTACACTGGGGGTGAATTTAGCATGGCCAATGCATCTAACCAGCACATCTTTTGGACTGTGGGAGGAAACCGGAGCACCCGGAGGAAACCTATGCAGACACGGGGAGAACCTGCAGATTCCCTGTAGACAATGACCCAAGCCAGGAATAGAACCCGGGTCCCTGCTGTGGGGCAGCAGTGCTAACTACTATGCCACCGTGCCGCACACCATAACAAGTAGCCTTGCCCAATGCTTAATCCTCTACACTGCCATCACAGACCTACAGCAATCTCTATCAATCAGTACTCAATCTTACTATTCATACACTTCACCTCATCCTCACACATTTAGGATTTTAGCATCACACAAATCATAGCTCTCATTCAGTGGCAGCCATTCAACCATGGCAGCCACATCATCCAAGCAATAATGCAGGACACTTACTGCTGCACTTCAGCCTTCCTTGCGGGAGAAGGTGATGCAGTGCAACAAACTGGAGGAGGTCAAACATGTCTGAATGTTTTAACTCGCATGGAGGAACCAGTCCTGGTCATCATAGGGAGGGGCATCACTGAGGCTCCCCTACTGGTCGAATTGGAGGGACCAATAATGGGGGTATCTGCAGACATAAACCTCCTTCTGTCACCCCTCCATCCCCTCAATCTCACCTGACTCACAAGCTTCAGATGGTTCATGGGCATGTGATAATATGCACAGGAAGAGGAGGATGTGGTGTTCAGCTCAAGTACATTGGATGCTGAAACTCTGGTTCTTCTGAAGGCAGTACATATGGGACTCTTATTTGTCAAATATTTGAAGTGAGATTTTGCACATTGACATATTGAAGATTGTATATCCATTGATTGTTCCATCGATAATTACTCATTGTGGGATAAGGTGCACTCTATAAAAATTGTGAATGAGAAAGCATTACAGATTCACCTTGCAAACATGAATCAAATGTGAAGAGAAAGGGAATTACTAAAAATAAATGGGTTGATGCATTTCATCAATTTATTTTACAAAAATAAATATGTATTAAAAATTGTTAGCAGTCCTAGTGGAGGGTTGTCTCACCATGTAATGCTTTGTATGGAGCTATTTGGTTTAATTTGCTTTGAAATTTTGCTTATACATATTAACACTAATCTTTATTTAAAGAGAGAAGGGAATCTGTTAATTTTATATTAATGGTGTCTAATTGCATGCAGATGGTTGGCATTTACTAGTGATTCATGTGAATCCCTATAAATAGACAGATTAAAAGTGTGGAGGTTGGATTAGGAAGTATACGTTTGTAATCTATAGCTCTGTAAATAAAGCTTGTAAAAGTGTGTAAGGATTGGTTCCAGTTCTATCATTCCCCAACTGGCTTTCTAGGGAAGAGCATCACCCAAAGGCTGACATGAACAAATAGTTGAGGGGAAATAAAAAAACAACAGATCAGAACATCTGGCACTTGAGTTGAATGGAAATTGAAGAATGCATTTTTCTGAGTAATTAACTGCTGATATACTTGTCAGAACCCATTGCCTTCAATAGAAAGCCCAATAGTCACATTCAACAACGAAATGACAGCAACAAACTTAAAAAAGAGATACTTCAAAGACTGAGTGCGACTCCAATTAATTAAAATAATGGGCAGTGGCAGTTTTTCAAGCAAAAGAAATTCTACACCAAATGGAAGAGCATCTAACAGAAATTTTCAGGGTATCTAAATATAGGAAGTCAAAAAAGTCAATAACTGTAAGTAAAATTTTATGAAATATTTAAAATGTCAAATACAATTTGACGATTCTCCAGTAAAGACTGAGCAGACAATTAATGAAGGCAGCAGTGATATCTGAAAGTAGCAGTGCCCTGTTGATTCACAATCTTATTGGTCGTGATTCTCCAATCCTGCTGCGCTAATTTTTTAACGCAGTGGCTGGGAGATTCTCACATCTGCCGATTTGTGGGGTTCGCGTGTGTATTCGCACACTGCTTGCGTCTCCCAGTGCCAGATTTCAAACAGTGTCTGCTCCCTGCTGGAAATTGGCGGGGAGGCGCAAGGACCATTTAAATGGTCATTTAAATATAATTTGAATGAGATTAGCAGGCCCAGGACTGAAGTCTCCAGACCCACTAGCATCTCCCTCACTGCGAGAGAGGTTCACTCCAGCAGGGTTTACAGTAGCTCCCCACTAACGGGGAACTAGCAGCCCGACCCCGCTGAATAGAGAGGGGGGCAATCGGGGCCCCTAGAGGATCGGGCGGTGGTGGTACCCCCTGGCCATTGGCATCCTGGCAGTGCCAGCCTGTGCCCCCTAGCACTGTCCAACAGGCAAAGTGCCAAATGCCAGGGGGCACCTTGGGGCATCAGGCATGGGGCAGTGCCAAGGGGGTGGGGCAGATAGTACAGGGCCCAGGGGCGAACAGTGGGGGTAGGGGGTCCCACTGCCACTGTGCATAAGGATCGGTGGGGGAAGCAGGGAGGCCAGCGATTGAGGCAGGCTGTGGGTGGGTCAGCCAGGGGGGTGGTCAGCCTGCTGGGGATGTCGGCATTGAGTGGGGGGGGGGCATGGGGGGGGTTGGGTGGGGGGGGGGTGGGTGGGGTGGGGGTGGGTGGGGTGGGGGGGGGTGGGGGGTGGCGGTGGGGGGGGGGGCGGTGGGGGGTGCGGTGGGGGGGCGGTGGGGGGGGGTGCGGTGGGGGGGGCGGTGGGGGGGGGGTGCGGTGGGGGGCAGTGCGGTGGGGGGGGGCGGTGGGAGGGGCTGCGGTGGGGGGGGAGACTGGTGGGGGGGGGGGGGGGTTGGAGATCGCAGAGGGCCGGGAGGCCGGTGTCGGGGCTGGGCCCAAGAATGGAGGCTAGTGATCGGCCCGTGGGGGGTGTGGAGAGCCGGTGTTGCGGGGATCGCTGGCCAGCAATTGAGAGGCCATCAGTGCGGAGCCACTGCGCATGTGCCGATCTCGGCACTGAAGATCGATGCCTGTGCAGTGGCCCGCTCAGCACACTGATTTCAGCCTCTCCAGTGGGAATAGGCCCCACCTCCTGAAATTTAATGATATTTACGCCAGTGGCCTCTGCAGTGCACAGTGTGTGGTAGATTCTTCTCTCAACTCCCACTGAAAAAAAGACAGTGTGAATTACTCGTTTTCACGCGAATTCGATACTTGGAATTTTTTGGGGAGATTTCCGCCCATTGTGTTAGTTTTTAGTTGGCTTTGTGCTCAGATATCTGGAATGTGACTTGAACCCAAAAATGAATTTTGTCTTAAACCTGGCTTTAAATTACTGGACTTCTCTGGCCATAATAATTACAGCTGGCATTTTCTGGCCCTGCCATAATGAGACCCATTGTGGGGGGAGGCGATGTTCCAGCCAGAAGTCCATTGACGACTGGATGATCTCAGCAGTGGACAGAGCTGGAAAATCCCACCACATGTTTCTGTGCTGGACTACTTTAGAATAAGCCATAAGACTCTACTTCTCTTCATAATCTGCTGTTTCTCTTTGCTCTGTGAGCTGTGGAAAAGATCTGGAAAAATATAGATCCAGTTATTCTCTCAAATTTGGCCACTGGTGATATTAATATTTCAGGTTCAGTCTGTTTCTGGACAGAAAATAACTCTCCTTGGCTGGAGAATAAACCTCAATTGCATCACTTCAATAGATACTTGAAAAACTATTAATCTCCTGGAAGCTCATAAATCTATCAAAATAAACAAATTCATACACCCCTGATACCCCTGATCATCTGTGTAAACAAACCTTGCATGTAATGCCTTGGAAGGAAGCCAAGTCATCAAATTGACATTCCTCTGCACAGCTGTGAATTCAGACCTTTTATTACCAAATCAATTAATGCTTTGGAGACAGCCAAAAAGATGGCTGAGTTATTCTTTTAAAAAATGAATGAAACATCAGACATCTGTCAAAACTTTGAAACAGCGAAGGAGATGGTTGAGATGTTCTTAGAAGGATGAACGAAAGCCATGGGAAAAGTTTAACCAACTAACAATTCATCACACACTGAACTATACTTTCAATATTGGACAATGCAGAATAGCCCTGTGGATGAACTCTTCTAATGCATGTCTAGACTTTTTTCACTTTTGAAGCAATGTTCTTTCACTTGACAGCTTGCTAGTTATCAGAAGTGACAGCCTGGCAACAGTTTATTTAGCCACTTACCTTTTCCTATCACAACACTGTCATAACTAATTATGATAAATAAAGATATACCTCAGGCTACTTCATTCCATGATTAACTGTAGGGGACAACACCATTGTTGCGTGTCTTTTAGACTCTGGCTGCCTCCAATCCATGGCTCATGTCTCCGCTCATCAGATCTGAGAAGACTTCCAAAATGCAGCTGCCTTGCTGAAAATGGCAGAATCCTGAAATGCACAACTTCTAAACGGTAGGATGTGAGGTAGCCATTCCACCCCCTTTTCTACACCATTGAATATAGCTGGAGATGGAAATAGGGGCAGGACATCCAGTCCACGCTCAAAATCCATTTTGTTGCTCCCACCTGTGTGGTCCCGAATCAGGTTTGCAAAATCAAACCCTAAAGCTTGAGTTGTGTAGAAGAACAAAGGGATCTGGGGTACAGATACATAAATCATTAAAAAATAGTGAAACAGGTTAATAAGGGCATAAAATAACAGACCAAACACTGGAGTTTATTTCTCGAGGTCCAGAATTGAACAACTAGGATGTTATATGAAACTTGAATTGAAACTTGGTGACAGCAAACTGTGTATAATTCTGTGTCTCAAACAAATCGGGAATGGGTGCAGGAATTGGTAAAGTTGCAGCTGCTGGACCAGAAAGTTACATTTTCCCTTCAGGAAGATCCCACACAAACCTTCCATAGGTGGACATAGATTTTGGTTAGGTTTTGGGCAATTTGTATTTAATGTCCCACAGTACTTTTGTCAGGTCAGGTGGGCTTTGGAAGCCTTTGGAAAGCCCATCAGATAAGAGAGCTAATGAATATTGAGGGGTGGGGGGGTGAGGCTGCTGAAGAATTGGGAACTCTGACACGCAAATGGTAAATATTTTTGATAAATTAAATGTCATTGTTGGAGGCTGTCCTATAAGTTAAGTGTTTATTAATTCAGTGATTGATTATTGGGCTCCATCCTGCAAAGAAAAGTTGACCATTACATTTTCAAGCATTGTATATGTGTTAAAACAGATTCGAGTATTTTCCCATTTGTATAGCACATTTGAAACTGTAGGAAACAGTTTTTGATCCTGTCATGGTCTAAAATGATTTAAATGTCCATAGTGCTTTACTTTTGAAAAAAATATAGCCTGCTGCTTAAATTTAGGAAAAAAGCACAACCACCTGTTTCTGGACTGCTTTTAATGACAGGTCACCTGGTGCAGCTTAGGAAAATAACTATCTGTTCTTTCAGTTTTAATAGTTTTCATTGTCTGGAGCTGTGGTGGCTTGTCTTGACAACTGAATCCATTATGAGTGTTTGGCTGAGTTTCAAAGTCTGCATTGGAAGCCTGCACACCCATGTACAAGTACCCATAGTGGTAACCATCTATGGTTCACCACATTAGGCCATCCCTAATTGACATTGGGAAGATAGTGTTGAGTTGCTACCTTGATAACTTAGCCTCCATTTCAGAGGGCAGTTAAGAGTCAACCACATTGCTGTGGGTCTGGAGTCACATGGAGACCAGTACGGATAAGGAGAGCAGAGTTTCTTCCCTGAAAATCATTCATGAATCAGATTTTACATGATTCTGGTAGTTTCGTGGTCAGCATTACTGATTCCAGCTGTTTCATTCCAGATTTACTTATTTCACTGAAATTAAATTCTCTAGCTGCCACGATGGGATTTAAGTTCATCTCTATAGATGACTAGTAACAGTAATGTTAGCTGCAGTTTCCATTAATTCTTAATCATAGTGTGTGCTCGCTGGTTTTTATGAATATGCTTGACCTTGGTGAGATTTGGAGGGATACAGGAGCCATGAATTCGTGCCATGGTAACTCTACATTCAAGCGATGCAGCGATGCATTACATGCAACTTGCATCATTGTAGCATCAACTGGCCAATCTTTTTGAAAAACAAACTGGTGACAATGAAACAAAAATAGTTTGTCTCATAGTTTTTGCTGAATGCTTTGCCCCTTCAAGCTGGTTGCAGTTTTTTAGATGATGTGAAGTGACAAAAAATATTTGCTGAACTCTTTCTTGAGAAATAAAGAGCATCTTTAGGACTTATTAATTTCAGTTTTTATTAGGCATTCAGGTACAACATTGTTTAGAGCAATGTATTTGCTTGGTCTGATCTCCTCAGCCTTCAAATCTCAAAAGCTAAATTCTGTGCTGATGAATCACCCTTCTATTGCTGGTACAAATCACAATGGAGGACAAGGTTTGGCTGCAATTATCTGCCTGAAGACTGTAACATCATATTCAGCTGTCTTGGGGTAAAGGTGGCAAATGTGTTTAAATGACAGTCAGATCTTCGAAGTCGGGTAAGGAAAGATCTTTCATCAAAGCATAGCAAGATATCTGATTATATCATCTAGAAAATGCAACCAGCTTAAAAGGACAAGCTATTCAGCAAAAAGTATTAGAAAAAATACTTTTGTTTCATTGTCATCAATTTATTTTTCAAAATGATTGGCCATCTGAGGGAGTTAATAGCTTGAAATTCAACATTAACTGAGAGTTTGTTCATTTGTTTGGATGTCATAAGAATCCCCATGTAAATACTATTGTGACTTTGGGTTCGACTTTGTTAGGGCGGCCTTGGAAACAGGTTGGAAAGCCAGGGATAATCCCACCTCAGCTGTTTTTGACAGCCTGAACCAGATTATGTGGCAATCAGGCAGCTAATGGCCCACTGGGAACAGTGGCCATGGCTAAGACTGCACCCAACCTGGAGAAGCAGCATTGACGCTGTCCTTGGAAGGTTAAGTGAGGTCAGGACTATGGAGGTCAGTCAGGTTGCCTTTGCAAAGGTGTGGTGGTGTTGGCGAGGGCAGGGTAGAGTGTTACAGCACTGCTTGATTAGGAATATTCCCTTGTCGGGAGGCTCTTGGGGTTTACTAGGTACTCTCCCGGTAGGGCACACCTGCTGCTATAAAATGCCAGTAGTGGTGCGAAGATGCCCTTGACCGGCCAATCAAGGGCTTCAATGAGCCTTTGGGTGAGGAGATCATGCTTCACTCTCCCTGTTGCTGTTAAAATTCCATGGCATGGGAGGCAGCAGCACTCCAATCCCTCACTGTTTCATTGCACACACCCACCCCCTCTCCCAGCCCCATGTGTTTTCAGTGGAAAGAGGAGGAGTGTGGTTGCACAGTCTACTTAAGTATTACCACATTGTATCTTAGACTGGCGTAATATCGGTTTTTTGAACAGTTTTTTGAATAGCCCTTGAACAGTTATCCACCTCAAATGTGAGAGAGAGGAATGCTCAGCACTAAGTACCCGAGGTGACCGGTACTGCCCAACTTCTAAATGTTTTTGCATCCAAAACTTTACTGATAAAACTTACATATTTCCAAGGCCCAAATATTCCTCTCAAAATATGGCTTTGCCCTGATGACTTTTATCATGATCCCTTGCCAAAAAATGCTTTTTGACTAAAGTGAACAATATTCCTTAAAAATAATACATTCAAAATATCAGCATATATATTTTACAATCGGAATCATTCATTTGAATCAATTACTGCATCTCATAAGTGCTTCTTGTTAGCTCATAAATTTATTTTAAAAGTCATTTAATTGAATACTGCTTAGTTCTGTCAGTGCCTTAATGTCTACTAGTTTAAAAATCCTACCACCCCATTCGAGAATCCACTTACAGTAAGGATGTCACTTACAAGCATTTCTGGTAAAGGTTTAAGCCTGTAACTTATGGTGGAGAGGTAACTGAGTCAGATTGCCACTCTGCCCACAGCTACTTACTTTGAAATCCAACTGTTCCTATCTCGGCCGACATTCTGACACAGGCTGGGCAAGATCTGTTTAGAACAGTGAGTTCCCATGGCCTTCTGTCCAAGGGGATAAGGAGGACACACACACCCTTTTTTCATGGAGGACAGTGTCGGGGTAAGAGGACATGCTCTCCCCTTTTTTTATGACACTGGCTGCCATAAACCAGGTAAGTTCAAAGGTCCGGTGACTTTGACAAGCCAGGGAGAGATAAGTGTACAAGGTAAATAAGCAGGATCTGGTGTTTGGGTCAGGCTGAGCCTGGGGGATATAGAGAACAAAGAACAAAGAACAGTACAGCACAGGAAACAGGCCCTTCGGCCCTCCAAGCCTGTGCCGCTCCTTGGTCCAACTAGACCAATCGTTTGTATCCCTCCATTCCCAGGCTGCTCATGTGACTATCCAGGTAAGTCTTAAACGATGTCAGCGTGCCTGCCTCCACCACCCTACTTGGCAGCGCATTCCAGGCCCCCACCACCCTCTGTGTAAAAAACGTCCCTCTGATATCTGAGTTATACTTCGCCCCTCTCAGCTTGAGCCCGTGACCCCTCGTGATCGTCACCTCCGACCTGGGAAAAAGCTTCCCACTGTTCACCCTATCTATACCCTTCATAATCTTGTACACCTCTATTAGATCTCCCCTCATTCTCCGTCTTTCCAAGGAGAACAACCCCAGTCTACCCAATCTCTCCTCATAGCTAAGACCCTCCATACCAGGCAACATCCTGGTAAACCTTCTCTGCACTCTCTCTAACGCCTCCACGTCCTTCTGGTAGTGCGGCAACCAGAACTGGACGCAGTACTCCAAATGTGGCCTAACCAGCGTTCTATACAGCTGCATCATCAGAGTCCAGCTTTTATACTCTATACCCCGTCCTATAAAGGCAAGCATACCATATGCCTTCTTCACCACCTTCTCCACCTGTGTTGCCACCTTCAAGGATTTGTGGACTTGCACACCTAGGTCCCTCTGTGTTTCTATACTCCTGATGACTCTGCCATTTATTGTATAACTCCTCCCTACATTATTTCTTCCAAAATGCATCACTTCGCATTTATCCGGATTAAACTCCATCTGCCACCTCTCCGCCCAATTTTCCAGCCTATTTATATCCTGCTGTATTGCCCGACAATGCTCTTCGCTATCCGCAAGTCCAGCCATCTTCGTGTCATCCGCAAACTTGCTGATTACACCAGTTACACCTTCTTCCAAATCAAAGGAGTAGGGGCTGTTCAGGTCAGGTCAGCTCAGGCCTTGAGTGGTTGCTGTGTTGGGTTGGGCCTGGAGCAAGGGTTTCGGATTGACCTTGGGCGGGGAGTAGGGGGGAGGGAGTTGCGGTCAGGTCAGGTCAAGGGGGATGTTGGGGATGGTCAGGTCAAGTCAGATTGGACTGGGGTGAGGGTGAGGGAGTATTGGGCTGGCGGGAGGAGGTATCTGGTTGGATTACAGTAAGTATGGTTGCGGGGGAGGGGTAGTTTGTTGAGGGTTCGAGGGGTGTGGGAAGAGTCCAGTATGGGGCTAGTGAGGGGGTGTATTTGACAGGGGTATCCCATGGGGATGGTGAAAGAGGTGGGTGAGGCAGTGGTAGTGGGGTGTGAGGGGTCAGAATAATATTTATCCAGAAACAAGAAGTGTTTTTAATTTTTCTAACTTTTTCTGGATGGCTTTTGCTGTTTGAGAGTCAGGAGCATCTGAAGTTTGTGATTTAATTTGCATTTATGGATAGTTCCAGGTATCCCAGACAAACTGCTCTGACTTTGGGAGGATACAGGCCTCAAAGCAAGTCTGTCACCCACCCTCTATGGATGGAGTATGGTTCTTAGGAACTAAGAAAGCACAGAGGAGAAAACAACATTAAATTAATAAAAAGGAGCCTGGGGTATCCTGGTAGGTATCAGTACTCTGGTACCTTGGAGTTACTAGGTGCCTATCTGCCTATCTCCCCCAGTTAAATAGAGTTGTCAATTCTCCAGGATTATTACATGTGGCTCCAAAGATTAAAGATTAATCCCCAGAAATTGTCATGAGGAACTGGAAGAAAAATCTTAGAGATTTAAAAATATATTCTTTTGAACATTTTTCATAGAATCATAGAATCCCTACAATGCAGAAGGAGGCCATTTGGCCCATCAAGCCTACATCGACATCAATCCCACCCAGGCCCTATGCTTGTAATCCCATGTATTTACACTGCTGGTCCCCTGACACTAAGGGACAATAGTATTGCCAATCCACCTAACCTGTACATCTTTGGACTGTGGGAGGAAACCCATGCAGACATGAGGAGAATGTGCAAACTCCACACAATCACCCAAGGCCAGAATTGAACTCAGGTCCCTGGTGCTGCTGTGAGGCAGCAGTGTGAGTCACTGTGCCACCATTTTTATTTATTAGTTACAGAAATTTTGAAGATGAGAAATGAAAGATAATTAGAGTGGAGAAGGGGTGCGGGGGCGGGGGGGGGGGGGGGGGGGTGGGGGGGGGGGTGGGGGGGGGGGGGGAGGTTGAGGTGGTATATATAATATGGTAAATTATCCAGGAATATGCCTAACCAGTGTTGGCAAAACTATTTTAGTGATGATCTCATCTCAAATTGTGGGAATGCAGTCAGTTGTGCCAAAAGGTTACGTATCTCTGTCTTTTATAGCTCTACTGGAACACCAGTCCTATGACACCACAGAATTCTGTAGCAGCATCTTGTCAGAGAAGTGAGATTGGTTAGATTGGTCTGACTAAAATAGCAGAAGATCAAAATTTTACTTTTGCTGTACTTACAATAATCAATCTATCTTTATGTCACTGAAAGAGATATTATTAGTTTAAAATTCCCCTCAACTCTAATTTTCAATACAAGTATATAATTGACAGGGTCAATGCTGGGAGGTTTTTGTCCCCTTGTGGGAGAGTCTAGGACCAGATGGCATAAACTCAGATTGATTTATCAGCACTGTGCCTGAAAACCCCCCAGTGTCATGTTGTCATCAGATGATTTTGGGGCTTTTGAATGACGACATAAGCTGCCAGTTAGTGCGTTGAATTCAGTGAACATAAAGCAAACTGAAGGGAGGAAAACAATTATTGGGTAAGAGAGAGTGATAAAAAAGGAGACAAAGTTTTTTTAAAAAGGCATTATTTACTTTAAATCTCCAACAATAATTAAGAACTGAAGGAATGGAATTCTGCACGATTGATTTTCAGTGTTAGTATTGGTTTGGCAATAATGAAAACTAACCACACTATTAAAAAGGCGCAGGCCGAATGAGCAAGCACTAACCATTTTTGGCGGGTTTATGTCTATGCAATATGTACAGAAACTTTATGTCATTCAATATATTTGAATTATGAACCAGACAGTGGGTGCCAATTCCAAGATCCCTTGGAGGAGCAGGGTATCTCAGAAAGAAATTTTCAGATTTCCTTGCTGAAGTGTGCCTTTGTGCTTGTAGAAATTGCTGTTGGGCCTACAGATAAGTAACAGTGAGCATTGGCAAACTCACCAATATTTTTAAAGAAAAATGCAGCCCAATGTGTATTGGATCAGAGGAAAGGAAGGCGTTGAATATGAACCTAAACCAAAAGCATCAGAATCTGATCAACACATTGCTAACTAACTTATATATGTTGGGTCTGGCCCCTTTAAGGGATGATCTTCTGAAACAGTCCCATGTCCCAGGCTGACCAATCAAGAAATAAGTTTGGACTTCATTCCAACTTGTCTGGGCTTGTCCCAGCAGTTAGAGCCTAGAGTTATGTCTGGAAGCATTGAATCACCCTATAAGTAGTTGTTGTTCATCAATAAGCATCTATAGTTTGTTCTTAACTGGTGGAGCCAAGTTATTGCGATATACAAAATATCCAGTAGAAACAAAGAACATCATGCATTTCCCCATAAGAAAAGTTTACAGTCTTTTTTCTCAATATCAAATTAAGGTCTCTTGAAATGTATTAAACTTGCATTACATTAACAATGCTGAAAGTTATAAATTGATCATAGAAATTGTAGTCATATGAAATTAGCATAGGCACTAAATTAAAAGAAACTTTGTGATTTTCAGTGACAAGCAACAGCTTTCTATCAGCAAATTTAGGTTAAAGTATTAACACATTGTAAAATTGATGAGTAACTTTGCATCCTCAGAGTTTTAATTTCCATTTCAAATCATCTTGCCTTCCTTTCTCTGATGACATTGCTCTCCAGTGTTCCCTCAACCATTCTCTCCATAAAACCTCTCCTACCAATGTCCAAAACCACCCCCATGACATTGCCATCTAATACCCATGATCTTGGTCAGAGAGAAGGCCACTTTGACTGCCCATATTCTCGCTCTCTCTTTCAATTCTATCTGTGGGACCAATCTTCTGCCCACTTGACCCCATTCTCACTAAGTTGGTGATCACTTAACTTCTTAGCTGGACCGCAGACAGCCAACATCGCAAATGGTTTTCTTTCGTCTGGTTTGACCCCATTAAAACAAATATTATCCTATCCCCTCCTCAAAACCCAACCTGGACTACTTACATTATTCATCCATTGTTCCTATTCTTGCTGATCCACTTTGAGTTCCTGGTCACCCGAAACCTCCAATTTAATATTTCCATCCTTATTGTAATGGACTGAAGATATATCCCATCTATTTTGTTTACAGAATGTTTTATGCTCTTGAAGAGAAGTCTTTGTTTAATGACTACACTAAATATTTCTGATTGGTGATTTTTGTGGCAATGCACACAGAGGTGGTCATATTATACCAGACGCTCTGTGTATTATTTGGCGTATCAGTTAGTCCATGTCATGTAGTGGATCATTCTGGGCCTATTTTATCGAGAAGGAAATGTGCATAGTATTCTTCAATGCTATTTTATCTATCAACTATTTCAGTTTGATTTTGCCAGGAATATCTTCGGCAAATTAACAGCATCTGTAAAAAGTAATTCTAGTTGTAACAGAACAATTGTCTGTTGTGGACAAATCAGACCAGTTTTTGAACGTAAGAAACAACCTCTGCAAAAATAACAACTATGTTTGTTGAGTGGTAGGTGCATCTAATCAAGAATGGAGATATCATGGTTTCTGATCATTGAAGAATCCTGGGAATGTGTCATTGGTGAGTTAAACTCACAACAGCGGGGAATCAAAGATGGCGCTGGTGTGAGAGGAAGCATGCTCCACAGGTGGCAAGATCCTTCTTGAAATCCGGCTGCTTGTTGAGGTCTGGAGAGAGATTAATGTACATCAAGCAAGCTTTAAACGTACCTGGAGTGCAGTTGCAAAGAGAGAACTTCGAAAGTCTAGCTGGAAAGGGTTATTTTTAGATTCCTTCCTGCCGGTTGGAATTTACTGTGTGTGCCCGGTGGGGGAGGGGCTCTGGATTGCAGCTCTGAGTGCAAATTCACCAAAGAAAGGGTGAATTAAAGTGGGAAGCAGGAGCCACTGAGATCCCACAAGTGGTGGCACTGGCAAAATGGCAGGAGGCAAACCAAAATCGAAGAGTGGGACCACAGGGGCAGAGGGGGGTCTCTACTGCGCACTCCTTGAGGGACCCCTGAATAGAGCATGCTGAGTGAAAGGATGGGGGAAAAAACTATTATGAAGGCCATGCAAAGATTGGACAGTAAGTTGGACCAGTGGGCCACTGAGTTGCAGGCCAAGATAGGCGAGCTGAGAGGAGCTCGGATCACCTGTTAAATCTCTCCAAGGTGTCACCAATGCCCATGAGAACTGCTTGAAGGAGCTTGAGGACTCGGAGGCATTTAGTGGAAACACTGTCTCTGAGCTGAAGAGCCAAGTTCCTCATCTGACATCGGAGGTTAAGATCCTGAGGGAGAAATGTTATGAGATGGAAGGACACCAAAGACGAAATAACATCCGTCTGATAGGCCTTCCGGAGGGAATCAAGGACCCAAATATCACAGACTTTGTCGCCCGGCTATTGAAGAATGTGCTGGAACTTGAGAATGAGCCGCTTCTGGATCGTGCACACAGAGTGTTACGGGCAAAGCCCAGACCGGGAGAAGCTCCTCGGCCCATTTTTGCACGAGTACATTACACCTCAGCACGAGACAGAATCCTGCGGCAAGCAGCACAGGCAACCACTCTGAGGTACCAGGAAAATAAGCTGTTGGTATTTCCAGATTTTAACCCGGCGGTGGCAAGGAGAAGGGCAGCCTTCGCTGATGTCAAACGACTTCTGCATGACTGTCCTGAGGTCAGGTTCGGGCTTTGCGTTCCAGCCTGCTTGAGGATTACTCTCAACAATGGAACCGAGCACAAAAAAAAGTTCATGGATCCGGCGGCGGCGATGAAATTTGTGGAGCAGACTTTTGAATTGGGTGACCACACGGTGGATGTAAACTGATATTTGTTTTTTATGAATCTGCATTCTATACCCGGATCAAATTGTCGGCCAGGAAAGGGTAATGGGTTTTGCGACTGTGAGGTTAAGTGTTAAGTGTTTGGTATTTCTACAGAGCTTTTCAGGTTATAGCACCTGTGACCGCGATGGGAATGGAGGTGGAGATCGTGTCCCATGCGGAGTGCTGTGAAGGCGCCGGGATAAGGAGGTGTTGGAAGCACAGGAGGGCGCGTGCGGGGGGAGGGGGGGTGCTGTGTTTGCGGGTTTGGTCTGTGTGGCTGTTTTTGTGTCTTTGCTATATCTTTTTTGCTCTGTGGGTGTGGTTTGGCCCCTTTCAAGCCCACCCTTTCTTTCTCGTGGTTGGTTCCCTGTGGCCGGTGGGGAGTGGGGGCCTGGGCTGTGGCATCTGCCGATGTCAGCGGTTGGGGGGAGACTCTCCAGTGAGGAGGGATACCAGGCTACTGTTCGGAATGTGGGATGCTGGCTGGGAAGCCCTTACGCTCCGACCTCGGAGTGATCAAGTTCACTAGCTGGAATGTCAGGGGATTAAATCATCCGGTTAAGCACGGTAAGATATTTCAACATCTTCAACAACTGGGTACCCAAATTGCATTCCTCCAAGAGACCCACCTCAGGCCAGTGGACTATTTTAGGCTCCGTAGAGGATGAGGGGGTCAATCCTTTCACTCAACCTTTCACACCAAGGTGCGGGGGGCAGCAATCCTCATCCACAAGTCCTTACCCTTGGTAGTAGCCAGTGTCATTTCTGACTCAAATAACCGATATGTCATTGTCACGGGTAAGTTATATGGGACGCCCCTGGTGTTAGCCAATGTGTATGCCCCAAACTGGGACTGTGAAAACTTTTTCCAGTCGTTTTTCACGCTACTTCCAGATTTGAATTCATGTCGGTTGATACTGGGCGGAGATTTCAACTGTTGGTTGAATCCTGCCCTGGACCGTTCCTCTCCCAGGACCACTGTATCTTCCAAGTCGGCAGAAATTTCTCACGGAATATGTGGTGTCAGACCCATGGAGGTTTCTTAACCCCACTAGTAGGGAATATTCTTTTTTTTCACCTGTCCACCGAACGTATTCACGTATAGATTACTTTTTGGTCGATAATAAGTTGCTCCCGGCTGTGCGCTCATGCTCCTATGAAACCATTGTAATCTCGGACCATGCTCCCTCGACAATGGACTTGGTAGAGGGGAGGAGGGTGGTCCCCCGTACGCCTTGGCGATTTAATACTTGTCTGCTCTCTGATGAAGAACTTGTTAGATTTCTGTTAATCCAGATCGACGATTTCTTAGAGTTTAATAATGATCCAGGAATCTCGGCAGCTCCCTTATGGGGGACATTGAAGGCTTATTTAAGGGGCCAGATCATATCTTATTCAGCGCACGAGGTGAAGCTGAGAGGCAGGAGGTTATCAGAATTGCTGGGGTGTATCGCCCAAGTTGATGCTTTGTACGCTGCGGGCCTGTCCCCAGAGGTATATAAGGAACATTTACTTTGAATGCAGCGGCTCGTAGCCTCCCGCTCCACACTCTGCCTTTCAAGATTGTCACTGGGCAGTTTACTTACTTGGGAGTGCAAGTGACTAGCAAATTTAGTGGGCTCTTTGGAGCTAACTTTGCTCCACTCATGGGGCGGATGGAACAGGACCTCAAACGTTGGTCCATCCTCCCGTTATCGTTAGTGGGCCGTATCAATGTGGTGAAGATGACATATTACCTAAGTTTTTATAACTCTTTCAGTGCATCCTGGTGTTCATCCCCAAATCCTTTTTTCACAGACTTGATCGGCTCATTTCAAGCTTTGTCTAGAATAGGAGAACCCAAGAATGCGGAGGACAGTCTTGCAAAGCCCTAAACGGGAAGTGGATATGGGATTGCCCAATTTTCTATTTTATTATTGAGCAGCCAATATGAGAGCGGTAGTGAGTTGGGGGCAGACAGAAAGGCAACAGGAGGTTCCTTGTTGGCTGCAGTTAGAATCCTCCTCCTGTGGTCCATCTTCCTTGGCTGCCTTGATATGGTCCCCGGTAAATTTTCCCTCCTCCCAGTCAACTCGGAGTGCACTTGTCAAGACAACTCAAAGAATTTGGACACAATTTAGACGCCACTTTGGGTTTCAGGCCTGGTCGCTGGCCTCCACAGTATTGGCTAACCATTTTTTCCTCCGTCTGTTTTGGATGGTGCCTTCAACATATGGGTCAAGCATGGGATCAGAACATTCCGGGACTTGTATGTGGATGGCGTGTTTGCGTCATTCTAGCAGGTGGTGAATAAGTTTGCTTTACCTGCAACGCAATGCTTTAGATATTTGCAAATTTGAGACTTTGTGCGTAGGGCCGACCCTCAATTTCCAATGCTCCCAACTCGTGCCTCCATTGATAACTTCTTAGCGCCTTCTATTACTGTGTGTGGTATCATTTCTGTTCTTTATTCTCAAATTCTGTCCCAACAAGACTCTTTATCAGTGGTTAAATCTTTATGGGAACGAGATCTGGGGGGAGGAGTTATCGGAGGAGGATTGGGACATGGTGCTGCATCGAGTACACTCCTCCTCAATATGTGCCAAGCTGGGTGTGATACAATGTAAACTCCCTCACAGAGCATATCTAACTAGGGTTAGACTCTCTATAATGTACCCAGGCACAAGCCCATTTGTGAATGGTGCCGGCAAGCTCCCGCCACCCTCTTACATATGTTCTGAGCTTGCCCATCACTGTATAACTACTGGACATTGATATTTGAGGCGATTGCGGCAATGCTAGATTGGGACATAAGTGCATCCCCCCAGGCTGTCCTGTTTGGGGTCGTGCCTTTAAATCCGCCGCTGCTGAAATTTCAAGCGGATTTTGTAACTTTCACTACACTCCTGGCAAGACGGCTAATCCTGTTTAGGTGGAAATCAGGTGCATCTCCGATGCACTCACAGTGGGTGAAGGAGGTGGTAGATACCATTAAGCTGGAGAAGGTGAGATGCATGCTACATGGGTCCACTGCTAGGTTCTATAAGACCTGGCAACCATTTATAGCGCATGTTGGGATGCTGCAGTTGGAGCAGGGTGAGTAGATACCCGATGGCCCCAGGACCCCGGGTGCTCCCACAGAATCTCCCCCTCCCCTGATTGGTGGACGCGCCCTGGCCCTTTACCTGAGTACACCCACCCACCCTGCCGAGGTGTGGGGACCAACGCAAACTTTTCTCTTTTCCCTCTCACTCTCTCTCTTCTCTCTCCTTCGCTGTCTCTCTTTCTTTTCTCTGCTCGCTAGTTTATAGCCTGGGCTGTTTGGGCGCTCAGTTGGTTCTCCAGCAGCGTTCCTCTGCCTTTTTGTTTTTATATCATTAGCGTCATTACCGATGCAATTAGATGGGACTCGGGTGGGGTGGGTGCCTGGGGTGCCAGGGGCCTGTCCCTTGGCCACGGGAGCCCTGTGTCTAGTCACATTGGAATGTACATGCGAGCGCTGTGTGGATCTGTATCTGTGTTTATTTGCTATGTAAAATATAAGAAAATTCTCAATAAACATTAAAAAAAAACTCAGAAAGGCACCACTTTGAATTGGTCTTTCACAAAGCTCAGCAATTTTGCATTGTGGAATATTGTTAATGTAACACTCTCAGAGGAGGTACGACAGGAAGAATATAAGGTTCAGGCAAATCTGACAAACATTTAGTTCAGAGAATCTTCTGTACTCAGAAGACAACACATGTTGGTATGGGTGATGGCACCATAAGGCTTGAACTGCTTCTTAATCCAACAAGTTTTTACAAACAAAGAACAAGGACAAAGAAAATTACAGCACAGGAACAGGCCCTTCGGCCCTCCAAGGCTGCACCGACCATGTTGCCCGACTTAACTAAAACCCCCTACTCTTCCGGGGACCATATCCCTCTATCCCCATCTTATTCATGTACTTGTTACTACTGTATCCGCTTCCACTATCTCCCCCAGCAACGAGTTCCAGGCACCCACTACTCTCTGTATAAAATATCTGCCTCGTCCATCTCCTTTAAACCTTGCCCCTCACACCTTAAACCTATGTCCCCTAGTAATTGACTCTTCCATCCTGGGGAAAAGCTTCTGACTATCCACTCAGTCCATGCCTCTCATAATCTTGTAGACTTCTATCATGTCTCCCCTCAACCTCCATCGCTCCAGTGAGAACAAACCAAGTTTCTCCAACCTCTCCTCATAGCTAATGCCCTCCATACCAGGCAACATCCTGATAAATCTTTTCTGTACCCTCTCCAAAGCCTCCACATCCTTCTGGTAGTGTGGCAACCAGAATTGAACACTATATTCCAAGTGCGGCCTAACTAAGGTTCTATAAAGCTGCAACATGACTTGCCAATTTTTAAACTCAATATCCCGGCCAATGAAGGCAAGCATGCCGTATGCCTTCTTGACTACCTTCTCCACCTGCATTGCCACTTTCAGTGACCTGTGTACCTGCACACCCAGATCCCTTTGCCTATCAATACTCTTAAGGGTTCTGTCATTTACTGTATATTTCCTATCTGTATTAGACCTTCCAAAATGCATTAACTCACATTTATCTGGATTAAACTCCATCTGCCATCTCTCCGCCCAAGTCTTCAACTGACCTATATCCTGCTGTGGAGTTTGCACATTCTCCTCGTGTCTGCGTGGGTTTCCTCCGGGTGCTCTGGTTTCCTCCCACAGTCCAAAAATGTGCGGGTTAGGTTGATTGGCCAGGTTAAAAATTGTCCCTTAGAGTCCTGGGATGCGTAGGTTAGAGGGATTAGCGGGTAAAATATGTGGGGGTAGGGCCTGGGTGGGATTGTGGTCGGTGCAGACTCGATGGGCCGAATGGCCTCCTTCTGCACTGTAGGGTTTCTATGTTTCTATGTTTCTATGTATCCTCTGATGGTCCTCACCGCTATCCACAAACTTACTAATCAATCCAGTTACATTTTCCTCCAAATCATTTATATATATTACAAACAGCAATGGTCCCAGCACTGATCCCTGAGGAATGCCACTTGTCACAGCCCTCCATTCAGAAATGCACCCTTCCACTGCTACCTTCTGTCTTCTTTGACCGAGCCAGTTTTGTATCCACCTTGCCAGCTCACCTCTGATCCCATGCGACTTCACCTTCCGCACCAGTCTGCCATGAGGGGCCTTGTCAAAGGCCTTACTGAAGTCCATGTAGACAACATCGACTGCCCTACCTTCATCAATCATCTTCGTCACTTCCTCGTAAAACTCAATCAAGTTCGTGAGACACGACCTCCCCTTTGCAAAACCATGTTGCCTCTCGCTAATACTTCCACTTATTTCCAAGTGGGAATAAATCCTGTCGCGAAGAATCCTCTCCAATAATTTCTCTACCACTGATGTAAGGCTCACCAGCCTGTAGTTCCCTGCATTATTCTTGCTACCCTTCTTAAACAAAGGAACAACATTGGCTATTCTCCAATCCTCTGGGACCTCCCCTGTAAGAAGTTTAACAACACCAGGTTAAAGTCCAACAGGTTTATTTGGTAGCAAAAGCCACACAAGCTTTCAGAGCTCCAAGCCCCTTTTTCAGGTGAGTGGGAATTCTGTTCACAAACAGGGCATATAAAGACACAAACTCAATTTACATGAATAATGGTTGGAATGCGAATACTTACAACTAATCAAGTCTTTAAGAAACAAAACAACGTGAGTGGAGAGAGCATCAAGATATGTTAAAAAGATGTGTATTGTCTCCAGACAAGACAGCCAGTGTAACTCTGCGGGTCCAGGCAACTGTGGGAGTTACAAATAGTGTGACATGAACCCAATATCCCAGTTGAGGCCGTCCTCGTGTGTGCGGAACTTGGCTATCAGTTTCTGCTCAGCGACTCTGCGCTGTCGTGTGTCGTGCGTCGTGTACCTCCCCTGTAGCCAGTGAGGATACAAAGATTTCTCTCAAGGCCCAGCAATTTCCTCCCTTGCCTCCCTCAGTATTCCCTGGGGACTTATCTACCTTAATGTTTCTCAAGAACCCCAATACCTCCTCATTTTTGATCTCAACATGACTCAAACTATCTACACATCCTTTCTCAGACCCATCATCCACCAAGTCCTTCTCTTTGGTGAATACTGATGCAAAGTACTCATTTAATATCTCGCCCATTTCCTCTGGCTCCACGCATAGATTCCCTCCCTTGTCCTTGAGTGCGCCAACCCTCTCCCTGGCTACCCTCTTGCTCTTTATATATGTATAAAAAGCCTTGGGATTTTCCTTAATCCTGCTGGCTAACGCTTTTTCATGACCCCTTTTAGCCCTTCTTATTCCTTGCTTAAGTTTCTTTCTACTTTCCTTGCTTCATGTGTTCCCAGCCTCCTAGCTTTGACATATGCTTCCTTTTTCTCTTTGACTAGACTCACAATATCTCTCGTTATCCAAGCTTCCCAAAACTTGCCATACTTATCCTTCATCCGTACAGGAATGTGCCGGTCCTGAATCCCTATCAACTTACACTTGAAAGCCTCCCACATGCCAGATGTTGATTTGCCCTCAAACATCTGTCCCCAATCTACATTCTTCAATTCCTGCCTAATATTGTTGTAATTAGCCTTCCCACAATTTAGCACCTTAACTTGAGGACTGCACTTATCTTTATCCATCAGCACCTTAAAGCTTACTGAATTGTGGTCACTGTTCCCGAACTGCTCCCCTACTGAAACATCGACTACCTGGCTGGGCTCATTCCCCAGTACCAGGTCCAGTATGGCCCCTTCCCTCATTGGACTATCTACATACAGTTTCAGGAAGCCCTCCTGGATGCTCCTTACAAACTCTGCCCCATCCATGCCCCTAGCACGAAGTCAGTCCCAGTCAATATAGGGGAAATTAAAATATCCCACCACACCAACCCTGTTACTTTTACAGTTTGCCCAAATTTGCCTACATATCTGATCCTCTATCTCCCGCTGGCAGTTGGGTGGCCTATAGTAAACCCCCAACATTGTGACTACACCTTTCCTATTCCTGAGCTCTACCCATATTGCCTCACTGTATGAGCCCTCCGAGGTGTCCTCCCGGAGTACAGCTGTGATATTCTCCTTAAGAGGTTTAACAACACCAGGTTAAAGTCCAACAGGTTTATTTGGTAGCAAAAGCCACACAAGCTTTCGGAGCTCCAAGCCCCTTCTTCAGGTGAGTGGGAATTCTGTTCACAAACAGGGCATATAAAGACACAGACTCAATTTACATGAATAATGGTTGGAATGCGAATACTTACAGCTAATCAAGTCTTTAAGAAACAAAACAACGTGAGTGGAGAGAGCATCAAGACAGGCTAAAAAGATGTGTATTGTCTCCAGACAAGACAGCCAGTGAAACTCTGCAGGTCCAGGCAACTGTGGGGGTTACAGATAGTGTGACATGAACCCAATATCCTGGTTTAGGCCGTCCTCGTGTGTGCGGAACTTGGCTATCAGTTTCTCCTTAACCAGTAGTGCAACTCCCCCACCCCTTTTACATCCCCCTCTATCCCGCCTGAAACATCTGTATCCTGGAATGTTAAGCTGTCAATCCTGTCCTTCCCTTAACCAAGTCTCTGTAATGGCAACAACATCGTAGTTCATAGTACTAATCCAAGCTCTAAGTTCATCTGCCTTACCTGTTACACTTCTCGCATTGAAACAAATGCACTTCAGTCCACCAAAGAACAAAGAACAAAGAACAATACAGCACAGAAACAGGCCCTTCGGCCCTCCAAGCCTGCGCCGCTCATGTGCCCACTAGACCATTCTTTTGTATCCCTCTAAAGAACAAAGAACAATACTTAGACCCTCTTTGATTAGCCATCCCACCCTGCCTGCTGTTTCTCTGAGTCTTACTGGCCCTACTCTCTTGTTCCCCTTCAACTAATTCACCTTTGCTTTGGTTCCCACCCCCCTGCCAAACTAGGTTAAATCCTCCCGTGTGACACTAGCAAACGCAAACCTCCCAGACAGAATATTTGTGCCCTCCCAGTTTAGATGCAACCCGTCCTTCTTGTACAGGTCCCATCTGTCCTGGAAGAGACACCAATGGTCCAGATATCTGAAACCCTCCCTCCTACACTAGCTGTTTAGCCACGTGTTGAGCTGCACTATCTTCCTATTCCTAGCCTCACTAACACGTGGCACAGGGAGTAATCCTGAGATCACAACCCTAGAGGTCCTGCTTTTTAACTTTCTACCTAACTCCCTAAACTGCTGCTGCAGGACCTCATCACTCTTCCTGCCTATGTTGTTAGTACCAATATGGACCACGATCTCTGGCTGTTCACCCTCTCCCTTCAGAATGCTTTCTGTCCGTCCAGAGACATCCTGGACCCTAGCACCAGGGAGGCAACATCCCATCCTGGAGTCTCTTTCACAGAAGCCAGTGTATGGGAATGTCATGCAGAAACAGAGTTTTACAGCACAACAAGAGGCCTTTGGCTCATCGTGTCCCTGCCAGCATTCAAGCACTTATCTATTCTAATCCCATTTTCCAGCACTTATCTGGAGCCTTGTATGCTGTGGTGTTTTAAATGCTCATCTAAATGCTTCTTAAATGTTGTGAGGGTTCCTGCCTCTATCACCCTTTCTGGCAGTGAGTTCCAGATTCCCACCACCCTCAAGGTCAAAAGGTTTTTCCTCAACTCCCCTGCCCCTTACCTTAAATCTATCCCCTCTGGTTACTGACCCTCTGCTAAGGGGAAAGTTTCTGCCTATCTGTGTCCTTCATAATTTTGTACATCTCGAAGAAGTCCCACCCTGGCCTTCTCTGCTTGAAGGAGAACAACCCCAGCCCAGCCAGCCTGTCTTCCTAGCTGAAACGCTCTTGCCCAGGCAACATCCTGATGAACCTCCTCTGCACCCTTTCTAGTGCAATCTCATCCTTCCTGTAGTATGGCAGCCACAGTTTCAGGTGTAAGAGTTGCAAAGATTGAAGGAAAAGTAACTCTCAGCTCAGAGTCCTACAGAGGGGTGAAGAAACCCTATGTCATAGAATCCCTACAATGCAGAAGGAGGCCAATCAGCCCATCAACTCTGCACCGACCACAGTCCCACCCAGGCCCTATTCCTGTAATACCACATACTTACCCTGCTAATCCCCCTGACCCTAAGGTTCAATTTACCATGGCCAATCAATCTAACCTGCACATCTTTGGGCTGTGGGAGGAAACTGGAGCACCTGGAGGAAACCCATGCAGACACGGGGAGATTGTGCAAACTTCACACTGATAGTGACCCAAACCGGGAATCGAACCCGGGTCCCTGGCATTGTGAGGCAGCAGTGCTAATCACTGTGCCACCGTGCTACCCAAGGGGATGTCACAAAACATGTATGTATGATGAATAGTATTTTATACTTTTTAAAGTTAAAAGTATTAAAACAGTTGGAAAATTGCTTAGCTTAAAATTTATTAAAGAAAAGTAGCCAGCACAGATCGGAGGTCACCCCACACCGCCACCCCATGGCTAGAGCCTGCAACTTCAGGCAGACTCAAAGCTCTTTTCATTTTACCATACGTGCTCTTAGAATAACAGAGAAATGTATAAAATATAAATAACATCAACTGTACTGCTGCCAAACCTACTGATTGTTTCCAAGCTTTTCCTGTTTTTATTTCAATTTTCCAACATCCACAGTATTTTTCTTTTGTCACGTGTTATAAGTTACAGGCTGTCATACAAGTAAACTAAACATGAACTGATATCACAAACCGTTATCACAGCACCATGTACAAATGTAACAGAGACTGTTAACTCTGCTAACATCCATTTCCCAGACATTAAACCTGACTTGAGAGCATTCAGTGCATTTTGAAATGAACCAAGTCACCCCTTCCTGGATTTTAACACATACATAAGGCAGCATTTAATGGAAGTGACATGGGTTCTGCTTGCTGGCTGCAGAGCCGGCGAAAGAACAGTGTTGTCAACTTACAGAAAGGCCCACCAAACTATAGTGCCAATCAGGCACTTCAATGGGCAGTGGCTGGTCTTCCCCTTGTTCACGTACATCGGGAGTGGAGGTCTGACCCGCCAAGAGCTGCTGGTCAATCAGAGGCTGGCAGCTCTTCATTGCTCAGCAGTGCCACTGGGGAGATGGTGGCTATTGCTGAAACTATA
This sequence comes from Mustelus asterias, assembly GCF_964213995.1. Taxonomy (NCBI): domain Eukaryota; kingdom Metazoa; phylum Chordata; class Chondrichthyes; order Carcharhiniformes; family Triakidae; genus Mustelus; species Mustelus asterias. Next base: position 54,937,993 of record NC_135807.1, on the reverse strand, counting down.
CCCACCGTGGCTGAGGAGGGGTGGCGGGGGGTGGGGGGGCTCTCAAGGGGGGGTTTCAGCAGCAACGACAAAGGTTGACACTCAGTGGTCCTGCCTTCCTGATGCCAGGTCTCTTCATTTGGCACTGAGGGATCCCCATGCGGAGCCTGCAAGAAACCTATGCAAAGTTTGCTTCTTGGGCTGCCCGCAAGGTGAGTTGCCTTGCTACCACTAGGTGAATACCAGCAGTGGCAAATGAGACCGTTATGTGGGCATTATCTCCCACTTATAGGCCTCAATTGGCAGTGGGGAAGGAAGACTCTCCAGAACTGTCCTGTTGTGGGTTTAATCGAGGCAGTGGTGGCCAGGCAGCGAGGTCCAGCTGACACCACTCTGTCTGATTAAATGCCTCCATGCCTAACTTGCCACAGGGGAGGGTTGTTAGGAAAACAAAGGTATTTTTGAGGGATTTATATTTTTATTGGTAAACATTAGAAATAAGGTATAGTTTTAAGTGGGTTTAATTTAATGTTTCTATGTCTGGAATGGTAAAAACTATAGTTGTTTGGGGGCTGGTTAAATTTCAACTGTGTTTTTACTTTGCTTAGAGAGGGTTACGTTGTGAAGAATAAATAGTAGTGGGGATTGCTTAGCAACCGGAGGCCCTTATAAGGATAAAGCAGGCTTTGAGGTTTTAGTTTTAGTTGGATATATAACAGTTGGGGATAGGAAACTGGGAAGTGAACATCCCTCAACTCTCAGGAAACACTGGACAGGACAAGGGTGTTGCAAAGATGCAAGCTTCCTGAGGAACAAGATACAGTCCAGATAACCAGGGAATTGGGACGAAAAGAGTGTTTAAGGCAACTGAAGGTATTGTTCAGAAGAATTCAAGGAAGAGTAAACAAAGTGTTCTGAATTAAAGAAACAAAGTGCAGTAACCAGATTTCAAGTGGGACAAGAGACTTCAAAAGTAAATTAAACGTTTATTGTTTTAACACAGCCTGGGAATCGAGCGTTCAAGCAATTGTGAACAGTTTGTACAGTAGTCAAGACAAAGGGGTTGGTGTGAAATGCTGGAGTTAGAAATGGAGAGGATGTTTTGTTTATAAGTATCATTTGGAAAACCAGGTCCGGATTTGATAATGCAAACCGCTGAGGAAAGCATTATTGTGAAAGGAGATTTTAAAGCGTGGTTTATGGGGAGTGGAGTTTGGAAACTCTCATGTCACAATCATCTGGGGGGATTCTGAAGATACATCCACAGACCTTCACTTAAGGTTCAGAGTGGAGTGTGTATTTGACCATGGTCACCCTATGTGCTTAAAAGAGGCTTGGTGGTAATGAGACCATTGTAACTTAAGATGTATTTATAATCCATGTCACTCTTAAAATCTCTGTGCATTTGTTAGGCTAAGGGGAGAGTAAAGGCGCATTGTATTATAATCCAAATTTTTCATGTTTAATAATTTTTTTTACTTGTTGTTCTTGTCTAATTAGTGGTGCTGTGACTCCATTCCTCTGCATTTTATTATAAAACAGTAAAAGTTACGGTCTATTGAGCCAGGGTTCCATTCTGGAATCTCCCCATCCAGTTATAACATCAATTGGGATTGATTTGATTTGATTTATTATTGTCACATATATTAGAGGATTTTCACAGTGTTAATGTAAGCCTATTTGTGACATGAATACATAAACTCTAAACTTAAACTTTAAACTTTAAACTCAAACTTTAAACTTTAGAATACAGTGAAAAGCATTGTTTCTTGCACGCTATACAGACAAAGCATGCCATACATAGGGAAGAAAGGTATGCTGGGCACAGCTTGCAAGAAGTCGTCTCACTCCGGTGCCATTTTTATAATAGGGTACGACATTCCGCCATAGATTCAAATGTGGAAAATGTGTGGCAAAGAAGGAGGTCATTAAACTAATTGAAAGAGCAGTTGTGTTTTGGTCCACGCCACCATTTTGTCTATAACTCACTCAGTTGGTTACTCATCCTCAAATTCTTGCCCAATGCATGTATAATTGAATTTGAATTTTAACATCAGCCATGATAGGATTTAAACCTACACCTCAAATCCATTAGCCTGGACCTCAGGACTGATCAGCTCAGAAACATTACCACTGCACCACTCTCTCGCTCAACCATACAGCCTTCCAGATTCTCAAAACACTCGGAGTGAAGAAATTCTCCCCAACTCCTTTCTTGATCTTTTCTCAGTGATGTTCACTCTATGACTTCTGGCTACTGATCTCCTGGCGCAGGGAGTAGATTTTCTCTACCTGTTTTATCAAAACATTTCATCATCATATATTCTTAACATTTTCTGTTTAAAGGAGAAAGGTCCTAATTTTTCTAACATCTCTTCACAACTGAAGTTCCTCATTCTTGATAGCATCATGGCAAACCTTGTACCCTTTCTAAGGCCTTTGTACTTTTCATCTCAAACTTCCCTTTCCTGGCTTCCTGAGCATTCCTGATTTTAATTTCTCCACCATTGGAGAAATTAAAATCAGCCTTCAACTGACTAGGTTCTAAAACCTGAAAATCCCTCTCTAAACTTCTCCAGCTCTCTGGCTTCCTTTCTTCTTTTAAGATGTTCCAGCAACCTCTTTGACCAAGCCTTTGATCATCTCCCATAACATCTCCTCAGTTGTCTTACTATTACATTTTCTTTGATAATACTCCTCTGAAGTGCATGAGAACAGTTCACCATGTTAAAGGCACTATATAAATTAAATTTGCCAGTGATCTTGTTCCTGAAGTATGGTGTTCAGAATTATCTCCAATTTTACAACTGAAGCCTAACCAATGATTTAGAAAGTTGTAGCCTGATCTCTTTGCTTCTATTTATAAATGATGTGGAGATGCCGGCGTTGGACTGGGGTAAACACAGTAAGAAGTTTAACAACACCAGGTTAAAGTCCAACAGGTTTATTTGGTAGCAAAAGCCACACAAGCTTTTGGAGCTCCAAGCCCCTTCTTCAGGTGAGAGAAGGGGCTCACCTGAAGAAGGGGCTTGGAGCTCCGAAAGCTTGTGTGGCTTTTGCTACCAAATAAACCTGTTGGACTTTAACCTGGTGTTGTTAAACTTCTTACTCTATTTATAACAAATGTCCTTTATATCTGCAATGATTTCACACCAACTGGGCAACCAGGGGGTGGAACTCTTCTCCATTGTGCTACATCACTGAATTTAGATGCCATGTTTGAAGTTGGTGCTACATTCCACCATGAGACATCTGGCTACCCTGATGAAGCCAGGTGCACACTGCACCTGCTTTTCTCTGCTGACAATGTGCTTCCATCTCCTGGCAAAAAGAGCAATAGCCATTTCCCTTATGCGCAGTGAATGGCAAACTGAGAGGCACTAGAGATGTCACCTGCTCCAATCTGGAAGGATCCAGACTTTAAGTAAGTCCTGGCCACAGTCACAGTCACAACCTCTGGCCTTGCCACCGTGGTCTTGCACTGAGGTTGCAGCCGGACAGATCGGGGTTGCAGACTGCCACGAGCATCTTCTCCATAAAATGAACATGACACACACATAATTCACAGCTTAGGTTTAGGGAAAAGAGATGCTCCCTGAAAACTCTAGTGGATTAGACCTTCTGCTGAGAGCCCCTTCTTCCCCCATCACCTCCACCTTCTGCGAGCAGCTTGTCCTCCTTTGTTTTGCCTCTACTCAATGTCCCTGACGTACTGCAAACAAAGAGGGTTTCTAACTGCAGTACTCAGGACTGGGAACAAGTGGTCTGAGCAGAGCCCTTGAAGTCAGTGCCAATGCCTTCAGTCTGTGCAGCAGCGCACAATGTCAAGGTCACCACCTTTAAACTGCGCTACAAACCTCAGGGCATTTCTACAAACTCAGGCAGAGTCTGTAGTAATCATTGAAAGTAGTTGATGATCCATTTCAATGTCGCTAAAGGGGGGCCTTCCTGCTGCTAAATGCATGTTCAGCTTTGCATGTTTAGGGGAGGGTGTGAGCTGAAGTAGCAAAATCAAAAATGGTAGCGCAGATACCCAATCAGCTTTACACCCGCACTGACATTGTGTCTGCCTAATCTTCATACTTCCAGCGCAAGTTTCTAAAGCTCACACTATCGCCCTCATCACAACGACTCCCAGTGTGGCCACAGCAGAAAGGTGTGCATCCAACACTTTCAACAACTTCAGCCAGCAGTGCCAAGTGGTTGATCCATCTCGGCCTCCTCCAGAAACCTCCACCCACACAGTTACCAGTTCTCAGCCAATTCAGCTTACTCCATGTGGTCATAAAAAATAGCTTAACACATTGGATACAGTAAACACTATGGACCCTGCCAACACCCCTGGCTGTGGTACTGAAGACTTGTGCTCCAGAATTAGCTCATGCCTACCCAACTGTTAGGGTACAGCTACAACACTGGCAATCTCCTCACCAAAGTGGAAAATTATTCAGATATATCTGAGTCCAAATAAAACAGGATAAATTCAATCCAGCTAATTATTCTCCTTCAATCTATTCTCAATCATCAACAAAGTGATTGGAAGATATCATTGACAGTGCTATTAAGTGGTCTTTATTCACCTGCTCACCA